>NC_041393.1:747612893-747662359 GCF_002162155.2 Triticum dicoccoides | reverse complement strand
GGGGGAGAAGTATTGAGGAAGAAGAGGAGTGAGAGTGGGAGAGGTAGGGGAAAGGGAGAGGAGGGGGGGAGGGGAGGACGGGTGGGGGGAAAGATGGTGGGTGTGGATTAGCAGTAGCGGGGGACGTAAAACGCGCTGTTGCTAAGAAAGTAGCAGCAGCGCGCGTTCGGTACAAGTGCTACTGCTAACCGGGACCGAAAGTGTGCCCTATTTGAAAATTAGCAGCAGCGACCTCAGAAAAACCGCGCTACTGCTAGAGCTATAGCAGTAGCGTGGCTCGCGGCACCGTGCTGCTGCTAAATGGAGTTAGGTGGGCACTGTCGGTCGATATTTGTAGCAGCGTGGGTTACACCGAGCGTGCTACTGCTAAACACTTGTCATTAGCGGGTTATCCACACCCGCGCTACTGCTAATTAGCAGCAACGCTCCTTTTTGAGCCGCGCTGCTGCTAAGATTCTGTGTATAGGGTTTTCCCTAGTAGTGAGCAACCGCACACCGGTAGGACTGATGGATTCTACCTCATGCATCACCTGATGCAGTACAGAAGGGACAATCAACGCCTTCGCATGTCAGCCACTACCGAAGATGTCGAGATTGTCAGCTGGGCCACAAGCATAGGAAAGACACCGGATCATCTAATCCGAGCTGAGTTTTATCACATACAATCTTGTGGCCACCCAGGAGGTAACACCCATGGAAATGTCACTGTCTATTTCATATGCTGGTCTGCAGCTTTCTATGCTTTCTCCTGAGAACACCAATGCTTCTTTGCTTCTAAATGATTGTGTGCCAATGTTGAGGCTGAACACTTACCTCCTAGCTGCTATTTGGCCTATTATAGCTGCATATGGCCCCTGGAGCTCGGGGTTTGGATTTTGTGACATTTCAGTGCAAATTAATGTTAGCATTGCTGAGAAAGAGGGACAGTTCTCTATTCTGTCTTCCACCAGAACCGTCCAACATACTGCAGATTCAATATATGTCACTAAGATGATCCCTGGTAGTAGTTCTTGGGCCCTGTCCTGTGGGGATAACCCTCTTCAGCCAACAAATGATCTCGCTGTCGTACCAAGGACTTCCAACTCCAATGTTGTCATCACAGAAATCTTGGATGAGATGGACTACCTGTTCAAGGTGCAACAACACTTTCATTGGATGCAATGACCACCTCTTCTGGTTCTGATGCAAGTGACTCCACTGGCTTTATTGCAAGTGACGCTATGAGCTCGGGGAAATCCATAATCAGGAGGGGCAAAGCTAAAGCACCAGCATTTGTGGTTGAGGTTCATCACAGCAGCCGCTCTAATAAGTATGATGGTTTCAAGATACCATCAGTTTCTGACAGCAGGCTAAACCTTCCAAAGTCAAGCCCAGAATTGTCCCTAGTGCTGGTGCCCAAGCAGGTCAAGTTCTTCCTGACTCACTGAAGGAGGACAATGTCCCTCCACCTACTCATGTTCAAGTGCTGCAACACATTGGGATCATCAAGTGCGCCATTCCGCCAGAAGAAGTTACTTCTGAAGCTCTGATGGCTGAAGCTGAGGACGGCCCCTCTAATTCTTAAGCTATTTCCTCGCTTTATTTCAGTTGTTTTTTAATTTGGTCTATTTTATCATGGCACTTTTATCGAGCTAGAATATTTTGTGCTGGAATGTAAGAGGCTTAAACTCTGATCCTAAGCTTTTGGCGTTCTCGAATGCTATCTCCTCCAGTGGCTATGCAGTCATCTATCTCCAAGAAACAAAAAAATCTGTCATTGATAACTTGAACCTGAAGTCTTGTTGCCCAAGAAGATTTGATAAATTTGCATACATCCCTCCCAGGGTGCTTCAGGAGGCATTGTCGCCATTTGGAACAATGCCATTTTCACAGGAACAGTTCGCATGGCATGGTTCTGTCATCAAATTCCGTTCCACACAATTGACCTAAGAGTGGACCCTGGTGAACATACATGGCCCGTGTCTGGGTGACCCGAGAGTGACTTACACTGATTGGCTTCATACTCTAAATATCCCCTCCAATGAAGATTGGTTGTTGCTAGGAGACTTTAACTATATTCGTAGCCCTGATAACAGAAATAAACCTAGAGGTAATCCTAATGATGTGATTGCTTTTAGTGACATCATCCGCTCTTAGAAATTAATTAAACTGCCAATTGAGGGTCGTGCTTACACTTGGAGCAACATGCAGACAGACCCCCCCCCCCTCCTTGAGCAATTAGACTGGTTTCTCACGTCTAACAACTGGACTTCGTGTTACCCTAACACTCTAGTTATGCCACTAGGGAAACTAGTTTCTGATCATATTCCGTGTATTGTCAAAATTGAAACCTCCATCCCTCGCAGCAAAATCTTTAGATTTGAGTCTTATTGGACGGAGCACCTAGGTTTTATGGATTTGGTTCAATCTGTGTGGACAAGACCATTAAAACATGCCAATACAAATGCCGCCACTTTACTGTGCAGAAAGTTCAAAGCATTTAGATATGAGTTGAAAAGGTGGAGCAAACGTATCTCTAAACTTAAGGTGGCAATTGAAAACTCTAATCTTGTGCTGGCCAATCTAGACGCCCTAAAAAATCTTAGAATCCTTTCTACTCCAGAACATAATTTTAGGAAAATTCTGAAGAAACACATTTTACGCCTCTTGAACTACCAAAGACAATACTGGCAAAAGAGATGCACCATTCGATGGGTGAAATTGGGTGACGAATACCCTAAATTTTTAAAGGCAATGGCCTCAGAAAGATACAGACGCAACACAATTCCAACACTGAAACTCTCTGATGACATAGTGGCAGAAGATCATGCTAGTAAAGAGGCGATCATATACCAAGCATTCAAAGAAAGACTTGGAAAATATGGAGAGTTTCTAATGAAATTCAACCTGCAAAGCATCATCAAGAAAGTTGAGGGTGTGGATCAATTGATTGTCCCTTTCACCAAGGATGAAATCGATGCTGTCATCAAGGAAATGCCGGCTGACAGAGGACCTGGTCCGGATGGATTCACTGGCTTATTTCTGAAAAAATGTTGGAACATAATTAAAGAGGATTTTTATGAGCTATGCAATCAATTCTACGAGGGCGGACTTAATCTTGAGAGCATTAATGAGGATTTATCACACTCATACCCAAAGTTCGGTCACCTGAGACAATTTCTGATTTCAGACCAATTACTTTGCTCAACTGCTGCCTCAAGGTTATCACTAAATTGCTCGCAAACCGGCTCCAAAAGCTCATACTTAAAATTGTTCATCGCAATCAATATGGCTTCATCAAAGGAAGATCAATACAAGACTGTTTGGCCTGGGCTTTTGAGTACATCCATCAGTGTCAAACCCCAAAACAAAATATTGTCCTACTAAAACTCAATTTTGCAAAAGCATTTGACATGATCGAGCATGATGCAATGATTACAATTATGGAACACATGGGGTTTGATGCCAAGTGGCTTGATTGGATCAAATGCATCTTCTCCTCGGGAAAATCATCGGTCCTCTTAAATGGTGTACTAGGCTGGCAATTCATCTGCAAATGTGGTGTTCGTCAAGGTGATCCTTTATCACCCCTCATTTTTGTGCTCTCAGCTGACCTTATTCAAGCTGCCATTAATGACGCTTTCCGACAAGGAAAAATACAGCTTCCGTTCCAAAGACAAAACCAGCATGATTACCCAGTGATCCAATATGCCGACGATACGATCATTATACTCCCTGCTTGCCCCAACCAAGCAAGGACTATCAAGGATATTCTCTCAGACTACGCTGCTTCTATTGGATTAAAGATAAACTTCCACAAGTCTACATCAATCCCAATTAATTGTGCTGTCGATTGTTACAACGACATCGCTTCTATCTTTAGCTGTAAGGTAGGATCTATGACCTTCACTTACTTGGGACTGCCTCTCGTAATAACCAAGCCTACGGTCCAAGATCTCATGCCTCTTGTTTGCACGATGGAACGAAGAATGACCACCACTTTAGCCTTGATGTCATACGGTGCAAAACTGTCACTCCTCAACACGATGATTACATCTCTCACCATCTTCGCTCTCTGCACTCTCAAATTCCCACCAAAGATATTAGAGCTACTTGATAACATAAGAAGAAAGTGCTTTTGGACAAAAAAGGCTGAGCAAGGGGATAAATGTAACTCATTGGTAGCTTGGGACATGGTTTGTCAACCAAAACAAAGTGGTGGACTTGGCATAATCAATCTCTGTATCCAAAGTGAGGCCCTCCTTCTCAAATATCTGCATAAATTTTACAACCACCATGACCTGCCCTGGGTGGATTTGATCTGGATAGCATATTACACGCACAAGATCCCGCACGCGTCGGAACCGTGCGGATAGTTCTGGTGGAAGGATGTGCTAAAGCTCACCCCAATCTACAGAGGGATATCTAAAGAGAATGTGCAACGTTGGAGACACGGTACTTATGTGGAAGGATGTATGGTTAGACACTACACTGGCGGAATAATACGCGTGGGCCTTCTCCTTCGCAATAAATGAGGATATTTCAGTCACAGATTTCTTGGGATCTACCTCACTCCATGAAACGTTTCACCTACCCCTTTCGGTGCAAGCACATGAAGAAGTTCGCGATCTAGAACAAAAGGTGCTCCACGTAGGTAACCATGAAGACTTTGGGCCTGACTTTTTTATGGCAATTCTTAGATATAAAGTATCCAAATGATAGGTCTTACACGTCAGGTGCTTTGCACTTTGGGCCTGACTTTTTTTATGGCAAATCTTGTCATCCAAGGATGGCAAATTTCAGTGACACACGACAAGTTTCTATTAAAATAAAATAAAGCACGAAAGTTTTCATGCTTGTCAATTAAATTTGCCATCCTTGTGCAACTAAACTTGTCATAAAAAATGTTCCAAGTTGTCATGAGAACAACCCTGACGTGTGGTACTTATCAGGGTACATAAAAACTATGTCACGTCTAAGTCTTTCATCACATGATTAATTTGCAGTAATTTTTGTGCCAACCGTAGCTATTTTATTTTGAAGGGTATCACCACTCTATTTAATTAATCAGGACGGAAGTTGAGATACAAGCAATATTCAACAAGTTTTTTAAATGGTCACAAATTTTTTATTGTGAATTTCAAAAAATGTTCATTCATGTAAAAAATATTCATTGATTCAAAAAATGGTCATCGATTCAAAAAATGTTTGCCAATTCAAAAAATCATGCCAATTCATAGAAATGTTCATTGATTCAAAAAATGCCGGCCGATTGACAAACATGTTCAAAAAATTTTAAAAATGTCCTCAAAATTATTTTTTTGTTATTTTGTGATTTCAAAATGTATTGTCGAATTAGAAAATGTTCGTTATTTCAGATATATGTTTGTCAACTCAAAAACTGTTCTTGATTTCAATAAACGTTTACGAATTTGAAAATATGTTTGCAACACCAAAAAGGAAAATTTAAAATAAAAGAAAATATGAAGTAATATATAAAATATAAAAGAAAGAAAAAACTAGAATAAAACAAAGAAAATAGAAAAAAGGGTCTAGAACCTTCCTAAAAACCAGTATGCGGAAGAACCTGGAATGGACCGACCCGAAGAGGACCATAAACCCGAGGGGTACGCGTTAGGTCGCTACGTAGCGACCTATACGCGGAATAGGATTCCCCAACTCTGAGCTAGTCGACATATGCCTCGCCCGCCTCTTTTTACATGTGTGAGTGGGCCGCCCCATGTAGGACTCTTTCTACTGGTTTTATGAAGCTTCTAGAAACTTCAAACAGGTTTTTCCTTTCTTTGTTTTGACTTTTTTAGGATTTTTCCTATTGTTTGTTTTGTCTATTTCTGTTTTTATATCTTCATCTTTTCTTTTTTTTTCTTTAATTTAAAATTCATTAAAACTTAAAATTCAGATTATTATTGTGGAGCTAGTTGCATGTCTAACTCCAAACACGCAACTACAGGTGGTGTCGTTTCGCTAATGCATGTCTCCAATGCGACTATAACTTAGGGAACAAAAGTGTTTTGTCATTAGGGCAGTTAAATATCTCCTACTTGATATGCAACTGCAACGTCACTTCCGATTATAAATGAATGTCTTCAACCCGACTATAACTTCATGGTAGGACGAAACTGTTTGTTGGGAGGATAGTTGTATATGTTCTACTAGATACGCAATTGCACACTATCGCAGGAATGCGTAGCAGTGGCAGCATCAAAAGCCTAGCAATGACGGTTAAGGCTCTCAGAGGCGCCTGCCACTGGCAACATGGCATTAGTGGCGGGCACTCCACCTGCCACAAATGATTATAACAGTGGCGGGCGTTACAAACAGCCCGCCATCGACCTCGACCTTATAGCAGTGGCGGGCATTACTATTAATGGTGGGCAAAAATATGTGTCAGTACTGGCATTTGTTTTGTAGTGGCGGGTATAAATTTATTCTGCACACCACTTTTAGCTATTTATAGTTTCTTTTTTAAAAATAGACCACAAAAAATATGCCACAATACATTGTACAGTATACAATCATCACAATACAAAGAAAATACGCCACAATACGCAACACAGTATGCAATCATCACAATACAAAGAAAATACACTAAAATGACATCAGCCACTACAGAGACGCCTAGACTTGCAGTGGCGGCGGCGTTGATCTGGTGGTCATGGACGACTACGTCGGAAACTATACGACCACCGGCGACAGAACGGCCCAACCTCTTCAGAGATTAACTCATGCCGCGCTCACCTCGCGTCGACGGCTCTAGTCTAAATTTGCACCAGCGACTGTCCTTGTTGTTCCGAACCTGTCCATGTCCGATGGCTGTCTGAGCCTGTCGAAGTGGAGGGTCGGTCTCCGGTGAGGTAGAGTAGGACATGGGACACGACCCGGCAAAAGAAACTCGAGTCGGCGCCATCTCCCATGGCCTACTCTTTCTCGTCGGAGCCCGTGCCCTCCTGTCGTCGGTGGATGTGAGGTCGATGATTGATCCATGATGGTGGAGCCGGCCGCGTCCAACACGACATGATTTCGGCGCCAAGGGCTGCCGGGCACGATACGAGGCACCGAAGAGTGCGAGTCTGCCCCGCTGACGTCTGGCACGAGGGCTGCCGCGCGGGCTCCCGTGCCCATTGCCTAACACGGTGGATGCGCCACACCATATTTGTATCAGACGTTAAACGGGTGTGCATCTCTTTCTCAGTGCGCCAACAAAGTGGTTGCGTATCCTCCACGGTGTTCGGACGCCAGACGGACTGCACTGCCTCTGCTAAGGCAGCGGCGACTGCCCTCGGGCGGGATCCATGCTCCATTGTGGCAGACGCAATGGATTCCCGCCAGATGGATTTCAACCGCCGTCGGGCGGACTCCTCCGGTAGTGGAGAAGCACAAGGCAGTCGACCATCTCCTCCTTGGGGCCGTGTGGGACGATCTCCGGTTCAACGGCTCGAAATGGTGGGAGATCCGCAAATGGGGCTTGTGGGTGGACGGGAGTGGCCTGGCGAGGAGTAGAGTGGAGTTGAATGCCGCTTGGGTTTCGCTCGGAGTGCGGATAGGGTCCAATTTATGTGGGGTCGGGTGGGCCGCACTCGGCCGGATCCAACCTGGCGGGTGTGTCCGAGCGCCTCTGGGCTTCCACATATCCGTCCGAGATATGGTCTGGATATGGGGAGTGAGGTCATGTCTCGACGTTTGGGCCAGGTTTGACAGATCCTGTTGGGTGGCAATTTTGCGTCCTAGTACTGACCGGGAAGCTCGCCCTGGCGTTTGTGGCAGATATGAGGCGTCCGGTGTAGATGCTCTTAATAAACCTGGACATGTGCCTACTACGTCTTGCATCTTGCATTTGCATGCGTTCTTCCTGAGTCGCATCCAATATCCAATGCTCTTACAAAGCATAGTTTATTATCTTCCCTGCATCCCAAATTTGCATTGCAACTTCGCAAAATCCAACTCACAAGTTTCAAGGAGATGCAAACCGCAAAACTACAGGAGCAACGACACGCAACATTTACCCGAACGAAATAACATTTTCATGTGCGAGGCTGTGAATAATGGAGCCACCAACAAAAGTTTAATGGGAACAACAATGAAAATAAAATGTTAGCATCATATTTTGTACTGCTATTTCAAGTATGCATCCATTTATAAATATCTCTGGAAATATCTTATTCTCTCCACAAGGCAATGTTTCATCCATATTATTAATAACAGTTTCACAAAGTCCCCTTTATTCTCTATCCATGACTGACCCCTAACCTTGACATCAATCTTAAGTTCACACCCATCCAGGTTCAAGCTCCCAGGGTTTGCGGCGCGGTGGCACCGAAGCACGGGGTGTTTGCCCTGCATGCATAGTTCGATGTCAAATGAAGGTTTTTCCTTGAAAGCGTAGTTCAATGTTAAATGAGATAAAACACTCTAGGTTTCACAACACTATACACTGAAAATTCATAAACCTCTTAAAGATATGAACAAACTTTTTGAAAAAAAAAACCATGACTACTTTCTCCATCTGTATCCTCAGCTTCTACAGAGTGGCACCTAGTCCTAGTGAACACTAATACTACCAAAGTATGAAAATCCAAGTTGCATGAACCTTGGGAGACCACATAAGATAATTCTACGATGAACAGGCAGAAACAAGCTGCAAAAGATAGTAATAATTGATACCATTTGTTATCTCGGAGCCAAGTATAACATAACACTAAGATGAACATGTGTACTGCATGATGTGTATTTCACGTAGTCTGGGCTTATGTAACTTGAGTTTGGTAAGATCTTAGCTTACTAATTTGTATAACATGATAAAAACATGGGCCTTTGATTGGACTTAGCTAACATCAGTATACTTTAGTGCTGAGATAAATACAGCAACAAACCAACATAATCTGTGGAAGATACCAAATTTAAATGGACAACGAATCACAAGTGCAGATTTAGAACACTGTATATCACCCCTATAAGAAAAACAATACTTTGTGTGATCTGAAAAGTGAAAAGATCTCGCTTTCCCACAAAGAATATCAACAATTATTGTCCCATGATTTTCCATTTTTGCCCTAAATCAAACTGCGTGAACACCAAGCAAAGGCAAATGATGCTTTTACATACAAAGATCACAAACTCTTACATAGTTTTTTCTTAAAATACTATTTTGCATAGTAGGAAAAATAGCCCAATTACTTACTTTAACGGTGTAAACTATATGTTCTAATATACCTCGCTATCACTCATTGCACCATATGGACATTCATGGTGGAACATCCAGGGTCTGGTAGCTCTAGCGGTGTGTAAAGATAACTTGATCTCTTTGTAATGCCCAATGTCGAACCACGGAGGATCAACATGGGAGGAAAAAGACAACTTGACTTTTGTGTGCCAACAAGTAGCATTTGAGCCCTCATTTTGATTTGCCATATATCCTTGCCATACGAGATTGCTACTAATTAAATTAATTAAAATTTTCCATTGGAATTTAGTCTATAGAAAAATGTTTCCATCACGATGCATTATATGCCTCTAAAAGATGCATGTGAGTGTTGAAATATACTAGCAAACATTGTTCACCCACTTAAGTAAATTGATTATGTACTTTCCATTCAATATTGTATCAAGCAAGGAGGACTTGAATTAAGAACCGGGTCAATGTACTAATAGCCTGCATTGATCCCATGACTAAGCTTACCTAGGCTTGATAAGATCCTAGACATGACAGGTGTCTGGAAATATGTTGCCCAAACTTCTTTCTCAACTTCCATAATAAATTTTTTTGGGAACTGGAAATATGATGCACTGGACATTGATCCCATGACTAAACTTATTTCTCAACTTCTGGGAACTAGTTAACATCGTGAATTTAGTAGGGGGAATAACCATTGGAGGATTGTACGCATATCTCTTAAGCCACGAGTTTTGGCTTATGTTGATGCACATAATAAGATTTCCCATAATTTCACATTATTAACATGGGTGTCTCCAAGACTCCTATTATGAATTGATTTATTTATATGAATTATATATGTTGAAATAAATAAAAGACAAATCCAACATGTTTGCTTGAATCCACCAAAAATTAGGTTGCCAAAGTCAGAGTGATTTTGCTTCCCGTCAGGGAGGCTGACATGTGAGTCACTATCTTCACTATAATTGTAACACGAAAGCTTGGTGAAATCCATTTAATTTATCAAGTTACCATATGGTGGCATATGTTGTCATGTAATACATAGGACTTGGTGATATCCTAGTGGTGGAATTGCAATGACACATCTACACTGACTACACATGAAGTCAAACATTGTTTTCAGGGAGCTGGTCAGAATGAAAATAAGTTCCTAGCTAAAGTTGTCTCACCCCACTTGAAAACTACAGCGCGTGCGCTACAGCTTTGACCCAATGGCCTCCGTTTGCTGGATCGAAATAGTTGAGAACAAAGTTTCGAGACAATAACTCCCTCCGAGACACAGGTTACACCTTTGATCGTACCGTGCTATCCAAGGAGCAACTCTTCTTACTATGTGAAAACAAAAGGTGCTAAGTTGTAATCCCATTCTAAGGATTCTCATGGTTTCGGGGAATCTAGTTATAGGAGAATCAGGAAGTGGTCTTGATGGAGGCGATTAGCTTCGTACGGTCAATAAGTACATATTAAGTCACCATATTGGGCACACTTGATTATATTAAGGACTACTCCAAGATAGCCATGAGGTGGATTTTAGTGGCACATCTTTATGGATGTGGGTTCGACTCACGGGAGGAATTTAATTTCACAATGGCGATTATTTGGGTTTACACCATCAAGAGTCACGACATGGAGAACATTCAATTATGAAATACCGATGACTTAGGGCATGTTCTGATCTCCTCTAGCTTCCCAAAACTTCAGAAATTCAACTTTTCGGAGTAGCTTCTCACTCCAAGCAGCGATGAAAAATCCGTTCCGCTCGGTTTGCAGCTTCTCGCGGCACTGCAGCCCAGCTAGAAGGGTTGTCGCATGTTCGAGCTAGTTGGGCTGACTAGAGGCAACCCAAATCGGCCTTGTAGAGGAGCAGTGAGGGAGCACGAGCAAGGGAACGAGGAGCAATCAAACAGATCGAGCATACTGGTTCGGCTCGTATGACTTGGCTGTGGCAGTTCACTTGTAATATTGGCCAACTTCAGCTTTCCGGATCGGTGGAGCTGGGCCGAGTCTGCTTCACAATTTTGCACTGTGGTTGATCCTAGCTTCCTGGAGCTAGCTTCTCGCTGCTATTTCGTTCAGCTCGTATCTGCTCCAGGAATTTGTGAAGCGAGGAGCGGGACAAGATCAGAACAGGCCCTTAGTGTTGTAAAATTACAATGGCACATATTCACTTTCTTGGGTTAGACTTTTGATGTAGGCTATTAATTTTTCATTGACAATTATTAGGCATGCCGTCTCCCCTTGACATAAAAGAGTAACGCGTTCCTCCTCGCAGGCACATGCCATAATGTAATACTCATTGGGTTTAGAATAGGCAATACACTATATGTGACCATAGATGATGCACTAGGCAGTTCTATCTTGGCCTCCTATTTGAAAAATGTGAGTAATATTCAAGGTCAAGGATTACCTAACCACCAACTATATTAATATAAATACGGGAGGATATAAGTTAACTTTATAGTCTCTTGGCGAACAAGTGGACACAACAAGAGTAGTTAACATAAATACTGAACTCATGACCACTGACAGCTAGACCCAAATCGTGAGAAGAAGGTTACACATTAGAGCATAGAACCGACATCAAACACTAAATAATGAATTAAATGAACCATGTCGGGGAAAAATTTCTTGACAAAGAACTTCAATGACCAATCATCGACAACTATTTTCTCCTTGTCCTCTGGCCTTTGTGGTGTAGACCACATGGACCACACGGCTTATCCATAAAGTGGTAGTCCAACTAAAGCCGAATGCCGATGTAGGATGAGGATTTGATTTACATGTAGAATAGTTGATGTATGTTGAATTTTTGATTCAAATCTCAACAAATTATCTTGTTATGTCTACTTTTTTTATTCCTATCCGGAATGTGGCTATAATGGATAAGACATGTCCATTATTTCCCCTTAAAAAAGTCTCCTTAGATAATGATACAACTATTCCCAATCACAATTCTCACTCAGATGTGAAGCATATCGCATTAATAGTGCTGATCAGGGTACTATGGGGGTTGGTGAAGGAAAATTCAACAAGAAAGGGAGGAGATGGCATGTTATGCACACTCATACTTTGTTAGCATTATCATACAAGATTCATTCTATTATCAACTAGTATGAGAGATCTTGTCCATGTGTTATGATTAACCATGCTCGAGTCTCAGTCCCTTGGTAACAATAGGAAGTAAGTAGAGCAACATGTTGGGCGTTCTCATGTTGCCCTATGAGCCTCCTCCATTTCCATATTATCTCACTATACAATTAGATGAAAGTACAACACAATGTTGGTTGTTTCCATGTTCGCCTATTATCCTCTCCATTTACACCTTGCCTCACTAGACCATTATAGATTCTATTGTGGTAAAATATTCCCATATGGTTATGACTACCCTTCAACTAGAATATGCATCGAAGAGAAGTGAATAGTGTTTTGTGGGGTGTTTTGTGTTTTGTGTTCTCAGTCACAACATGGGGAACATTCAATTGCAAAATACCGATGACTTTGTGCGGTAAAATTGCAATGGCCTATATTCTCTGTCTTGGGTTAGACTTTTTATGTAGGTGGTTAATTTTTTATTGTCAGTTATGAGGCATGGCATCACCCCTTGACACAAAAGAGTGACTCATTCCTCCCTGCAGGCACATGTCATTCTGCAATACTCATTGGGTTTAGAATAGACAATACACCATATGTGACCATAGATGATGCGCCAGACAGATCCAGCTTGACCTCCTATTTGACAAATATGAGTAATATTCAGGTTGATGATTACCTCAGTGCCAACTATATTAATATAAATACGGGAGTATCTTAGTTAACTTTATAGTCTCTTGTCGAACAAGTGGACACAACAATAATAGTTAACATAAGTAATGAACTCATGAACACCACAAGCTAGACCCAAAATGTGAGAAGAAGGTTACATACTAGAGCATTGAACCGATATCAAATACTAAACAATGAAATAAACAAACCATGTCAGGAAACAAATTTCTTGACAAATAACTTCAATGTCCAGCCATCGAAAACTATTTGCTCCTTGTCCTCCCGCCTTTGCAACATAGATTACATGGAGCACATGGCTTGTCCATAAAGTGGTAGTCCAACTAAATCCCAATGCCCATGTAGGATGTGGATTTGATTCACATGTAGGATAGTTGATGTATGTGGAATCCTCAATTCAAATCTCAATAAATTATCAGGTTGTGTCTACTTTTTGTATTCTTCTCCAGAATGTGGCTATAATAGATAAGACACCTCCATTATTGCTCCTTGAACAAGTCTATCTAGACAATGATATAAATGTCTCTCAATAACTATTCTTTCTCAGATGAGAAGCATATCCAAATAATAGTGTTGATCAGGATACTATGGGGTTGGTGAAGGAAACTTGAACAAGAAAGGGAGGGGATGGCATGGTATGCACACTCATACTTTGTTAGCATTTTCATACAAGACTCACTCCATTTTCATCTTGTATGAGATATCTTGTCCGTGTGTTATGATTAACCTTTCACTAGTCTCGGTCTCTTCGAACCAATAGGAAGTAAGTAGAGCAACATGTTGGATGTTCTCGTGTTGCCCTATGAACCTCCTCCATTTCCATATTGACTCACTAGACAACTTGATGCAATTATAACACAATGTTGGATGCTTTCATGTTCGACTATTGTCCTCTCCATTTACACCTTGCCTCACTAGACCATTATATATTCTATTATGGACAAATATCCACATAAGGTTATGATTACCCTCCAACTAGAATATGCATCAAAGAGAAGTAAATAGTGTATTTTTTGGTGTTTTTTGTTTGGTAAGATGTCAAGATATAACATACATACATATACAATAATTTAGGAGAAATCCAGTTGGCATGTGAAGTCAACCTTGATATGTAAGGATGCGGGTCCTCTGACATCTTGTGTGGTTTCATAACCAGAGTTAACATCCATGCAACAAGTAACTTCCATATCGTTCGTATTCCTATTAGCCATGTTTCTCCCCCTTTTTTGGCCATGAGGTCATTTCAGACCCAAACATGCATGTTGACCTTCTCTCATACTACCCATGGTGTTAACACACATGATTAACAACTTAGAAAATATGTTATCTCATGATCCAACACACTTCTTGACCTATTGTCATTTCACATGACCAGAGACCTAGCTCCACCGTTGATGTTTCACAAAGCTTTACCGAATGAACAACTACTTGTTCAAACAATCCACATATCAAAACCATCACGGGAAATGAATAGAGAAGCCATTTCCAGTTGACACGTTGATCATGAAGCAGTATACCAAGTCCTTCCCTCAAGTTTAGCAACAACGTCAGTCAATCGACAAAAATAGGAAGCGAGAAATTCAAAAGTTCCACATAAGCTTTACAATCGTCCTTGGGATAAGGATATTGTTTCGATAATTTCTGACAGGGCTACACTTTGGGCCATGAGTTATTTTTGCTCACACAAGCGGGATTTGAGTAGCCTCCAACCATTGTGAATATTAAAGCTCATGTTGTGCCATAGGCGGCTAATCTTGCTCCACATGTGACTACTCCTTCTTGAGCTACTCATGCTCAGTCGGCAGCTCATTCAGATCAAAATTGTGGTTATTGATCATGGAGACCTGAACCCC
This sequence comes from Triticum dicoccoides, assembly GCF_002162155.2. Classification (NCBI taxonomy): domain Eukaryota; kingdom Viridiplantae; phylum Streptophyta; class Magnoliopsida; order Poales; family Poaceae; genus Triticum; species Triticum dicoccoides. Next base: position 747,647,554 of record NC_041393.1, on the reverse strand, counting down.
TCGAGGTGCCATTTCCCCTGCTTCCAAGCTCCCCAGTCCTTCACTCTCGACCCCACCTAAAGAGAACCTGTTAGGGTTGAAAGATATGTCTTTGTGCACATAAAAACACTAAAAATTCTGAACAAAACAAATGTGCACCACACTAGAGTTCTCGCCTAGTTATCGATCAAAAGTGGTGGGTCAAAAAACCGGTCAGCAGTGCTACTTAGCACTAATGGCCGGCGGGATTGTTGTGAATCTTACTATAACTAAAATTCTATTTTTGTTGGAAAAAGGTAGTAGTGACGGGCCCAATATGTGGTCCGTCAATGGTACGTTGTTACGAGTGACAGAGGACAATATTGAGGCTAAACATGCTACTTGTTAGTAATATACAACCCACCACTTACAAGACCTAGTCACATCCTGACAGTTACTAAATCAATACCCTATATCATCAATGGTACGTTGTTACGATCAATTGTTGTTATGATCAGTAGGTCGCAACTTAAAAAATAGTAGCCTCACCCAGTAAGCTCATTATTCCTTCCTGCTATCATTCATCCCTTATCTAGCTACTAGCACACTTGTCTTCATGATTTGTCCTCCACAGTCATGCAAACTTCCCTTGTTAACTGCTCATCATGTCATACCGTCCCCCCACTTCCTCGAAAGTAATTCCTATGAGGAAGAAACCTTGCGTTGCCCCTCCTCCTCCTCAATGTTGTTATCTCTATGGAATGTGGCATGGGTGCCAACTACATGAAATCATTGAGTTTGTCCGAGAGAAGAAAGACAGTGGTCGATGTTCCTTTACAACCTAGATGATGACGGTGTTCAGTTCTGCCTCGGTCCTTGCACCATACGGGTCAGTATCGGCCAATGGTGCAGCATGGTGGAGGCCTTGTCCGTCCGGCTTCTTGGCTCCTATTCTTCAAGCCACTCCCCATGTTGTTTTCTATATTCGGATCCCCAACTCTATGGCTTCTCCAAACATCACATGATGTAACACACTGAGGAGAAGTAGGTTCGAGTAGTGGAGACTACACATTGTTGGCAGGTGCCGGATTTGGACTGGCCATGGCCTGATTTTCTTTTCTGATTTATTCACCATTGGCGGGCTCGTGCCTGTAAGTGGCTTGTTTCTCCTCCACTAAGTATAGACTACAAATGGGAGTTGAACCCATCACTGCTGGGTGTTTCTGGTCCTTCACCAGTAAGGCTTTATGGAGTAGTCTGGAATATAAAATGTAGAGAGAGAGAGAGAGAGAGAGAGCATGAGAACTGGGGCTATACGTAGGGAGAACAACCATTTAGTATGTACCAATTTTGAGGTGGAACAACACACCTTGACATGTCTTGAAGGCACATGAACTTCTTCTAATTTCAACATACCAAAAACTAATATGATTCCTTAAAACATACTGACCAAAATACATTCCATATCTATCAAGATTTACACATAATATATTAGTAAAAATTATTTCTTGTTAATAATCAGAGAGCAAGGCAACATTTAAATATATGTGTTCCCCATAAAGAAGCTAATGTCTTGTCTCTCTCTTTGTGACTTTGTTTCTTTGGAAATGATCCATTTATGGTGGTTGATTCCTATGTGCGCTCGTTCCCCTGGAGCTATTCATATTTACTGAAATTTGCATTATTCTTCAAGTTGGCACCTATATGTGTCACACTCTTAGCGTCGTCTTCACATGTGACAAGACTTCTTTCGATGTCGCTTGAACACTAGCAAGTGTATTTGCCTTGAAAAAAAGAAGAGCTAATGTCCTCGCTTCCTATAGATAGAGGAGACTATATGATTTGGATAAGGCCGCCTTTGTAGAATGGAAAATGTAGCAGAAAGGCTCCAGCGCAAAAAAAGTACCAATGGAAGCACACGTATAAATACCTAGTGGCGGGCCCAGCATGAAAAGAAATGCTAAGGGCGATTATAGGCGACCGACAAGTAGTGCTAGGGTTAGGTTTTTATTCATCTATGAGGTGATGACACTGTAAACTCCTACATTGATTGGTCTTGGTGCTTCCACTCCTTTGCGCGACGATGGGAGAGAAGGCGTGGCGTAAATCGACAGCTCAAGTGAACAGGGCGACCAAGGATCGTTAAGATGAGAACCTTCAAAGTCCCTGACAGATGGAAATGCTTCAGGGGAGGCAGCTAATTTCTCAACCAAATTAACAAGGAGCCCTGAACTTGACAACAAAAGGAACTAATAGATCTCATGTCTGAGGATCAAGATTCCAGACTGACCGAGGCCTACTCGGTGGTCAGTGGTTGGGAAGGCCTGCTCCCTCCAGCAAATCAACATCAACGTGTTTGCTAGGCCTATGCAACATACATGGGACTCTACTAGGAAGCCCAAATAAGTCACATTAGAAATAATATCTTCTTCTTTAGATTCCATAACAAAGGAATCTCGAAGCACGTTCTATATAACTGAATGTGGCAATTTGGTTTTAATGTGATAGTTTTGAAGGATTATGATGAAAAAACTAGGTCATCAAAGATAATGTTTTGTATGACGGAGCCATGGGTGATAATTACAGATCCTCCCCTATATAAATGATCATATACTTTTGGGAATGCTCTTGGGAATTGTCTTGGTGGCGTGGTAAAGAGTGATGTTAAGAAGGATGGATTTATGGGGGAACCATCTCAGATTTAGAGCTAGAATTTTCATATTTCTTTCACTAGTCTGAGGCTTCTTTCTCCACTCTTCAGCAAAAGATGAGGGGACCTTGTTTGATTTTCAATTTGAGAAGATACCTCTCTTTTGGATTGACTACGACAGACTAGCACATGTTGATGGATGATTTGAACCACAAAATGATTCCTCACCCCAGTTGGGTGAATGGTTGAGGGCATAACTTGGACATGGCTCCTCGCAGACAAAAACAAAGTAGAGGCCGGTGAAAGAAAGCAGGAACTTTAGTTTTGGGGGCACTAGGTCAAGCAAGGGCGTCTATGGGCATAGGGGTCATGTAGCGTTGCATGTTCGTCCATTTACGTGCAGGTCATACAATGACTATACACCCTCTGTGGACTCTCTCTCTCTCTACGAGGATCCTCGAGATGGTCTTGTAGAGGGTCACTGTCTAAGATGAAGTGAAGGGAGGACCAATGCAGGCAAGATCTGTGACATGATTGTGAACTAAGGGATGATTTAAATCTAAAAAGGAAGTGGGACCTGAGAAAGGAGCATGAAAGGAAGCAAGACATAAAAAAATCTACATGGGAAAGGGTGCAAGGCCATTGGGAAAGATGACCAACCTACCTCAGAGCAACGCAGACGAGGCACTTTTGTTCATAAGACGAGGCAAGGTGATGGTGACCACCAAAGGCGTCACAATGATTATCACCTAAAGCTACTGGATAGGAAGAGAGATTGAAGAAAATTTGTGTAGCTAAGGGAGGCTCCGAGAGACTAGATCCTAATAATACATTTATCTGTTACAATGATACCTCAACAAAGAATTATTTTAATCACAACAACTAGGAGATTACTTGAGGAGTTTCACACAAATGGAGCGCATTAGGGAGAGTGTATCCAATAATAGTGTTTCAAAACTCTGTTTTAGTAGCAACCTGTACACTTGGGACAATAAGAGGGAGCGGGATGAGATCCTTTATGTACATGTGGACAGGGGTCCATGCAATGATGAATTCGTGCATTCATTGTAGGATACACCCATTGAACATGTTGTCATGGAGGACCAGACCATGGTTTGCTCGTTAATAGAGCGCTAGAAAACCTAGTCATTACCAAAAGTAAGAAGAGGGCATTAACGTTTGAGGAGAGGTGGATGCCCATGGAGGCATGATAGTGTGCATATGATAACAATTCCGGCCAGAGTGAGCTCTACAGGAAGCGTAACAACGTCACCAATGATATGAAATATTGAAGTGGCTCTGTATTTTGTCTTGTATGTTGTGAGATTACTAGGCACAAGGTCCAGCTTCGATGGAAAGGGTAGATCATAGGGATCCAGACATCCTCGCTGAAGACTAGCGAGATTGAAGCGTAGCTTCATGTGGTTCGTGCACAGGAACAAATAATGTGTATGCAATGTTCCCGACTGGAATTTCTCAAGGAAGTCGATCAAAACATGAGGGCGATGGCACGAGTTGTACTATTGACAATGAGATGGGGAAGATTTCGGCCGATTTCTATGCTTAGTTGTTTTCTTCAGAAGCCTCTGCTGATGCTGACAACATCGAAGCTCACATCCGACCCTGTGTGACTAGTGATATGGAGGAGAGGGTGAATACAGACGTGATGGATGAAGAAATTGAGAATGCACTATTCTAAATTTGACTGGAGCGCAGGGGCAAGACAACCTCTCACTTATGTTTACCAATTTCACTAGTTATTTCTAAAAAATGATGTACGCATAGTAATAGATGATTCTTTTAATGGAGTTATTTCACCAAACTTTAGTGATATGGTTCTACTCCTAATCCCCAAAATTACCTAAATGGAGATACTTCCTCAAATGGGATCAATCAACTTATTGAACACGCTCAGTCAGATTGCTTCAAAGGCCTAGCAAGGGATTGAAGGTTGTCCTATCCATAATGATCACGCAGGAGCAAAGTATGTTCATTCAAGAAATAGAAAAATCCAATGTTCGCAATTAAACTATACATGATGAAGGCCTATAAGAGGGTGGTTTGGATTTTCCTCGATCTGATGATGAGGGCACTTGGTTTCTCAGATAGGTTGATCTTGATGATTATGATGTGTGGTACCCCGGCCAGGTTTTCTATCAGGAATGTGTTATGTATTTTTTTTATACTATGAAGAGGGCTCTGGCAAGGAGACCCATGGTCTCCCTATTTTTTTTCCATGTTGCGAGTTTTTTGGCCTTTCTCATGAGTGCTCAAAGATAAAGAGATCAATGGTATATCTTTTGGGAGCACTAACCCCCATGTAGCCCATCTTATTTCTGCAGATGGAGGTAGTAGTAACATTCTTATATTTTGGAACATAGGTAATATTATTTAATTGTTGTATATCTTTGGTATACTATTAGATATATCTTTGGGATTCTAGTATTTAATACTAGTAATATTCTTATATTTAATGAGGAATAAAGATATATCACTACTAAAGAATATTATCTCTATTACTAATTATTTGAAAACAGCTAATAGTATTTTATAGTAATATTCTTATATTTTGGAACAGAGTTAATAGAATTTAACTGTAGGATATCTTCGGTATACTACTAGCTATTAAATATTCTTATATTTAGATATATCTTTGGTATACTAGTATTTAATATTCTTATATCTTTGTTATAGTAGTATTTAATAGTAATATTTTCATATTTAGAAACAAATATACACCTACTATTCCCTCCGTCCGGAAATACTTGTCGTAGAAATGCATAAAAATGGATGTATCTAGAACTAAAATACATCTAGATATATCCATTTCTCTGACAAGTATTTCGTGACGGAGGGAGTATTTGGTAGTGCATTTATTTGTTTCGCAGGGAGTACTACTACTACTACTACTACTACTACTACTACTACTACTACATCCGTCCGGGTTTATTGGTCCCTTTCATATTTTGTGTCCAACTTTGACCAAAGATTTGACTAAAAAATTATAAGTTGTATGTCACAAGACATATATTGTTGGATTCATATTTGAAAGAGGATTTCAGTGTTACTATTCTTAGAGTATATAACTTATTCTTTTAATAGTTAAATCAAATGTCAAAGTTTGACCCAAACTACAAGGAGCCCTAATAAATCAGGACAGAGGTAGTCGTAGTCATGATTTAGTTCCCTAGTCAACTAAAAGTAACACTAGCAACTTTTTGACGAAAAGTATATCATCCTATTATAGCCAAAAGATACCTGTAAGGAATAAAATAAGTATTTTGGTAATCACCTTGCTTCTAATTTAAACTGAATTTTTTATACTCGAATTATTGATAAGGCAAAAGATACCTGTAAGGAATCATTTTTTAGATAGAATGGTTGCCATTGTATTCAGAGTTCTCGGCAATGCCAGAGTTCAAATGGCGCTAGTACAATTCGGAGGCACACTAAGCGATGTTTTTCACAACTCATTCCGACAATGTTCATTAGTTAAGACGTAGGCAATACAATTCATCACTCCATGAACCCAAGTGATCTTGGACTCAATAAAAGTTTGGAGCTAGCATGCCCTTCACATCTTCAACCGCCGGGCCATGGGGTGAGCCGTCCTTCCCTTCAGAGTTGAGCTTGCTCACAACCATCTTTCAGTCCATCTCCAAGACGATCGTCTAGACCCCAACTTCCTTCTCTAGTGCAAGGACATGGCGACATGCTAGTAACTTCGCCACTTTAGGTTTAGTTAGAGAGGGTAAAAACGGCATCAACCTACAACGGACTCCCTTGGATGGCCTCACAGGATTGTAAAACGTTATATTTGTGGGAAACTGCACGACACCCAATACGGGTGTGGCTATCTCATTATAAAGTGTCTACACGAAAGCTACGTATAAACATTACTAGGAAACATGCCCGTGCATTGCAACGGGGAAAAAAAGCGTATGCCCCTATCCTCCTTGCACATAGATCCACATCACTTACTTGCAAGGGTATATGGCCGCAAATGCATATTCAAATTAAGAGCGATCACAATGCATATTATTTATCATATATATATTTCATACAGGGAAAATTCAACCTTTGAAAAAAATGAGGTGAAAGAGTGAACTTCTGGAATTAACGTCAAAGCCAATTACCTTTTGGGGCATTGTATTATTAAAATATATCCATACAACTTGGGATGTGATCATGAGAGAACAAAGTTGAAGAATGATTTTTTTATCAAGTAAAGAAGGTGAGAACAGTGCTCAAAATTCAAGTGTGAGATTATAGACAACACACAGATACTGAAGAATATATGTACCAATGAGATCGATCTCCATGCTACACCAAATTATCAATTCATCAACTGATTGTACATTGCATATCAATTTACTTACCTGATTTTTTTGAAAACCTGACTGGTGATGAACTAACCGATTCACACAAAGAACCAAGTACAATCAGAGGAAGTGGGCAAGAATGGCAATTAATATAAATGGGAAACCACTATCTAACAAAACAGTACAATCCTTATAGAAATTGGTAACGAATTTTGAATTTAATATTTTATTGAACGGAAAAACCCCTTCCCATTATTAGCGATGTCAATATTGAAATAAGATGACAACTTGAAGGACAGAGAAAGCTAATCTTTATCTTTATCTTTACCTACTAATAAAGTGGCTATCGCTTCTGGTCGTCCGTCATTAAAATTACCTTCGAGTTGATAAAAATTACCCACCAATGCCACCGGTAAGTGGAAAAACGATTCAACTTTAAGGACAAAAATCACCTCCTACTTCGTTGCTTTATAGTGACGCGACATACATTAGGCACAAAATGAAGACCAGCAGAGTGGTCGGCTTACCCCTTCTCTAGCGACGAGACCTGGTTCGATCGCCAGCGTCCACAGTTTTTAGCTTTCTTTTCTCACGCATATCGTACCCATGCATGTGTTCATCGGCCGACCCATGGCGGGGCTTCACTCACCTGTTTTTTTCCTTTTCTTTTCTCATCCTTTTTTCTTTTTTCTTTTTTCTTTCTTCTTTAAATTAATTGGGGATTTTAATATTCTAAAAGTTGCGAGTTTAAAAAAATGTTTCAGAAATCTAAAAATACGTGAATACAAAATTGTTTAGAAAATCATAAAAATTTTGCAGATTAAAAAATGTTGGTGGTTTTGTAAAACTGTTCGCAAAATTATAAAAAAAACACAATGTGGAAAAAATGGTCGGGAAATAAAAACATGTTCATGATTTTAAAGAAATGGTCGTGTATTCAAACATATTCGGGAATCTGAAAAAAATGTCCTTGACATTTTCGAATATGTTCACAAACCTAAAAATAAATATTTGTTTTTTAAAATTTGTTCCCCAATTTTTTAAAAAATTTCATCGATTCAAAAAAAAATTAACTTTCTTTTCTCACGCATGTCGTACCCATGCACGCGTTCATCGGCCGACCCATGGCGGGGCTTCACTCCCCTGTTTTTTTCCTTTTCTTTTCTCATCCTTTTTTATTTTTTCTTTATTCTTTCTTCTTTAAATTAATTGGGGATTTTAATATTGTAAAAGTTGCGAGTTTAAAAAAAATGTTTCAGAAATCTAAAAATACTTGAATACAAAATTGTTTAGAAAATCATAAAAATTTTGCAGATTGAAAAATGTTGGTGGTTTTGTAAAACTGTTCGCAAAATTATAAAAAAATCGCAATGTGGAAAAAATGGTCGGGAAATAAAAACATGTTCATGATTTTGAAGAAATGGTCGTGTATTCAAACATATTCGGGAATCTGAAAAAAATGTCCATGACATTTTCAAATATTTTCACAAAAATAAAAATAAATATTTGTTTTTTAAAATTTGTTCCCCAATTTTTTAAAAATTTCATCGATTCAAAAAATGTTTGTTGAGAAAAAAATTTAATGAATTCGAAACTGGTTCATACATTTAAAAAGATTGTAAGCAAAACTAATGTTCATGATTTTTTTGAGAATATCAATTTTTTTTAAAGATTGTTTGTCGATTTGAAAGACTGTTCACTAGTTCAAAAGTATTTTATGTCTAGGATTTGATTAGTTTTTCAAAAGTCTTTATATGTCTTGGCGTTGGGAGTAGTTCGTGCTCAATGAGATTTTCTTTTAAAGTTTTAAACGTTCCCTTGCGCAACATAATTAAAAGTATGACATGCACTGGCAAACTCATAGCCTTGGGATTTATCGCGTCGAATGCATTGTGATCACGTGGACATCACGACCATCATCGGCTAGGGTGAGAAAGAAAATAGATGACAACATGGTGAGCCACTGTGTTAAAATAGAGTACGCTCGTATATCAGGATATTGAGTCATACTTATTTGGTTAGCTATAATTTTTTGTCTCCCGTTGCAACGCACGGGCATATTTGCTAGTTTATTTAGAGCTCATAGCTCAGAACACAAATTGCAGTTTCCAGCTTGAGATAGACACGTGTCAATTTCCCTTACATGTGGGACCCTTCAGAATATTGCATTGCTCTCATTACCAAACCAAGGAAATCAACTGTTTAACCTGCAAACCAGAACATGTGACAATATCTATGAAGAGCTGCATCTACTTCATTTCAATGACATATTGATTGGGAGGTAGTAGCACGCAACATATACAAATAAAAGTTTTGCAGCACGACGACCGCCGCCTCTCCAAATTTCCGGAAAGCTCAATCTTATCGCACCTCCTCTTGGTCCTTCCCTTGGACTCCATCTGAGACGGCTACACGGCCGCCCGGGCGATCATTACAGCGAATGACACTGACTCGAGGCCGCCTCTGCCGCCATACTGATATCACGTTACTTCTTGGTTTACTTGACACCGTCTACTCCATGCTCAACTCGGCGATACTCGGCCAACTCAAGTTGTTATTAACAAGCCTTTGTCTCCTCTCCTCTGAACATGTTGCACATTTCAGTTTCACAAAATTATAAACATATCCTGAATATTTGATGATCTTGTACTAACTATATAGTACGATATAGAATTACAAAAAGAAAAGTATGACACTGACGGACTAACCTGCACGTTCTTGGTTTGTTGACTCTGTTTGCTCTGCATTGTAGATTAAGTTTACAGCCACATAGTATCACGTCAAATTTCGCATGAATTAAGATCACAAAACTTAAAGAACATCACAAAACTCTCATGAACAATATGAGGTCATGTAGGATGCAACCATCCTTAGGTCGCTGGGGAAATCGAGGAAGATGCGTTATCCCTGGTCATGTCCTTGGCCAGCCTCCTCTGTTGCTGTGCTCTCGCCCAATCGTCGGATAACTGAAACCACACAAACCTCTTGAATTCCAACTCTAATCCACCACCATCGGTCACTATGTGTGACTCAACATGTGATGGCGCGCGTCCAGCAACTCCCTGCAGCCCGAAACACAAAACCCACCGCTGCCGCCGCAATCTCCTAGCTGCACTATAATGCAAGAAAAATAGAATCTCGCACCATGTGTAATCAAGAGCAGAGATGCGGAAGAATTCAAATACTTGGGACTAATGAACGACGACAATCCTGATTCAGGACTTGGGCTTAGCGGCTTGCTTGGAAATGTCTATAAAAGAGCGACCTCAGTATAAATGTCTATAGAAGAGCAACCTCGCTATAAACATCTATGAAAGAGTTCAAATACGGAAGTTCATATATACTATAAAAGAGTTTCAATAGAGGTTCTGAACTTCAATGTCTTACAAATTATTACTTCTTGATACAGCTACCTGAAATTATCAACAAGCGGGTTACAATATCAAATTCCCAAAAGAAAAGATTAAGTGGTCATGCACACACACAACTCACTTCAATAATTTTCGACCAGCTAGTTAACATGTGAAACTGGGCTGCCTGTTCTTCAAGATTTTTATTTATCACTTCCGCTTCGGTACAACCCCCTAGACACATCAACGGAGGAGATTTATCCATACCCCTTCGTAAGAAAGGGTAGGATGGTCTTTTCTTAATATTTTTGAGTGGTTGATTTTTTTAAATACGTCAACCATCCACCAAAGTGTATACGCTGTACGTCTATTGGGGACCGGCCCATTAGTGACCGCTGTAGACAAAGTGTATACGCTGTACGCCTACTGGTCCGGCCCATTAGTGACCGCTGTAGAGAGTAGAGAGTGTGGCCGTTCACGGGAGGTAAAAATTCATAAAGTAAGTACATGCACATACTAGGAATCGAACCATGGACCTCTTGCACGTGAGGGTGAGTGGCTCACCGGCTGAGATGATTAGTGTCTGTGAAAGTTTTGCAACGTACAAACTTAAGAATTACATTGGCCGGATTTATTGTGCGTACCCACAGTATTGCCAAAACAAAGACGCACCGATTTTTTGTTTTGAATCTGCCCAATTAGTGACCAGGATTGAATGGTTTTAACTACCAAAAATCAATTGTCAAACCTCCTCGCATCCATCAACTCTCCCGCATGCATTGCTGCCCATATATTGGCTGCATGGCGCATGGGCATGGCCAAATCAAACCGCAACTTTCTCTTAACAGCTTAAAATTAATTTTCATAGATTAACAAACTGGCTATTAATTCAGGCGTATGGAATAGCAACCGGCCTTACAAAAGCGGACATCCTCTAGCCTAGAAATCCCGGACATAGGTAACACCAGCGTAGAATCCGGACACATTTCCAATTTTTTCGAACATTTGTTGGAAATTCTGAATAAATTTTTAAAAATTAAATAATGTTTGAAAATCCAACAATTTTGTGAACAACTTGAACACATTTTGAAAACATAATTTTCTAAAAAATCATAAACATTTAAAAAAAAGAACAATATTTTCTAATTGCATGAACAATTTGAAAAATTTAAAGAGATATGTTAGTTCAAAGTGTTGAACATTTTAGGAGCAGCATTTTGAACAATTTCAAAGAGATATAAGGAGCGTGCAAACTTAAGAACTAACATTTTGAACAATTTTTTTAATACAATTTGAACACTTTTGTTTTTGGCTTATGTGGCAAATGTAAGTTTGTGAATTTTCTGACCAGTTGTGTTTGCGTTTTTTAAAACCGGCTTTTGTTCTTTTATATAATGGTTTTATTTAAAAAATCCCTTTTGTTTTTTCCTGTTTTTTTTTCAAATTCGTGAACTATTCACAAATTTAAGAAATGTTTGGGTTACAACAAAAAGTTCATGTTGATTGATAATGATGGAAATTATAAATGACGGAAGCATCCAAAATTGTTGACAAATTTCAAGAAAATGGTAAGGACATATAAAATATTGAGTAAAATTCATCTACGGTACTCAAACTTATGCAGCAAGTTCACTTTGGTCATCGTACATAAGAAGTTAGTCAATACAGTCACTATATACACGTCTTGATGATTATACGGTCATCACCTGAGCGTACAGATCGTATTTTTTCTAAGTTGACCGTATGCAAGTTGCATCACGTCCGGCCATTAATCAACCATTATTCACCAAGAAAACTTCAAAAAGTTCAAGAATTGTCAAAAACTCAAAAAACTTGGCATAGTGCCTTGAATTGGTCATATAAGCTCAAGGAAAAAATTGGATTCATTTGAAGACGCTGAAAAAAAAACATGCTCTCATATGGACCTGCTAGACAGCCTATGTTGAACATGGTCTATTTTTGGACATAAATGAAATGATTCCATGTTTCTTTCCAAAATATGGGCATGCCCATGGTATGCATCCCTACCAGGTTTTAAGATTTCCGACACAGTACGCAAGATGCGTCACGCCCGACAATTTTTCACCGAGAAAACACCAGAAAATACAAAAAATGTCGAAAAACAAAAAACTTCGCATGGTGCCTCAAATTTGTCATACAAGGACATGAATTTGTTCTTGGAGCCATTTCAAGGATGTCAAGAAATAATGTGCACTCAGACAAAGTAGTCTGGCTTCGCGTACACCCTCTTGTAAACATGGTCTAGTTTTGGACATTCTTAAAATGACCCCAAATTTTGCCAGTTTGGCGGGCATGCCTATGATAGATATTCATGCCAGATTTGAACTATTTCGACACTGAATGCAAGTTGTGTCACGTTCGGCTATTTATCTCCCATTTTCACCGTGAAAACTCCAGAAAATGCAAGAATTATCGAGAACTCGAACAACTTGGCATGGTACCTTGAATTGGTCATATAAGCTCAAGGAAAATTTGGTATCATTTGATGGATGCCGAGAAAAACCCGCTCTCAAATGGACTCTTCTAGCATACGCAAACACCTCCGTCAAACATGGTCTATTTTTGTACATGCATGAAATGATCTCAACTTTTTCTAGGAGGCAGGCATGCCCATGATAGGCATCCATGCCAGGTTTGAACGATTTCTGACACAATACGCAAGTTTTATAATGTCCAGCCATTTATCGACCATTTTTCACCGAGAAAACTCTAGAAAATGTAGAAATTGTCAAAAATTCAAACAACTTGGCAAGTTGCCTTGAATTGCTTATATAAGCTCATGAAAAAATTATTTATGAAAAAATAATTTAAAACATTTGCTTAAAACTGTTATTTTGGTATTCCAAACAATATTTCAATTTTTTGACTACATTTCAAAAAGAATTATAAATTTCAAAAGGGAGAAAATGAATTAACGGAAAAAGAGAAGAATAAAAAAATAGAAGGAAAAAAAAGTTTAGGCCTCGGACCAACTAGGCGACGGTATTGCTCCCGCCAGGCGCCTGTTGGGAATTTCTAAATCAGTTTGCAATTTTACAAAATTGTTCACATTTTCAAAAAATATACATGTTATTAAAATTCAGTTTAAATTTCAAAAAATGCTCGTATTTTCATATTTTGTTCGTTTCAAAAAATGTTCAGGAATTTAAAAAAATTTCGTGCTTTAAGAAGATCAGAAGTTAAAAAAAATAGCCCTATTGTCAAAAAAATTCACAAATAAAAAAAATATGTATTTGGAAAAAGGTTCCCACATCCAAAAAAGCTCACACATCCAGAAAATGTTTTCTTTTTCCCAATTTTTGTCGAAGTTTTAAAATATGTTTGTGTGCTTTTTAAAAATCGTGTTTTTGAAACCTTGTCATGTTTTTTTTAAAATAAATTTATTTGTATTTTTATAAACATTACACATTTTAAAGAAATGTATGGAATCCCAAAATTCTACAAAATTTTCAAAATTGTTCAATTTTTTCAGAATAGTTTGGAGTTTCATAAATTATTTGATTTCGAAGAAATATTCGACATTTCCAAGTTGATCACATTTTTTTCAAGGAAAGTTTCGTTTTTTATCAGATTTTTTTATTTATAAGCGTGTTAGTTGTTCTTATAGAATACGCGCTTGAGGAAATCAGAAGCAGCCGCTAGGTCGGGTGGTATGAAAGCCCTTGCAAAGAGGGCGAGGATCTGTATTCGAATCCTGGTCTGTTTCCTTTTTGCGTTATTACTGATGGACGTGACTTAATGGGCCGGCCCAGCCGCTTTGCCTCGTACAAGAGGTCTTTGTATGGCGTATACGTTCAGGTGGTGACCCATAGTATACATACAAAAATGAATACGATGTGTCAAAGGTCCATATTACCCTTTATACGGTTTGTAAGGGGGTTGTACCGAAGCGGGTCTTATCTCCAGGCCCATTTCAGCATATGATGGAACGATTCTTTTAACTCTCCTTTCTCAGACTCGCTCAATTGTGTCTGCAGCTCTTGTGACATCTGAACATCAAAAGAAGCAACTTGAAGAACATAATAATCTCAAACCCAATATGAACAGGACTGAACACGCAACCTAGATAAGCTTTTGATGCAACGCATCAAGAACAATCAGTCGATCACCTCTCTCCGAATAATAATATACACCGCCAAATTCAGATGTTGCAGAATTCTGTAGGATCTCTTCAATCTAAGAATCAAAAAACTGATGAGATACGAAAAAACAAAATAATAATTGCAACTGAGGGTATTTCATTGAAGTGTATGGACATCTGAACTGTACAACTTCAAGCAATTCCAAAACCTACATGAAAGAAATAGCACATAAGATTTTCCAGCGGATAAATTGTCAAGACACCTTTCTCTCACCGTTAATGAACAAAAGTTTAGCAAGTCTGGATACTTCTGAAGTTTTGTGGTGTCCTGAATGGTGAACCATTCAGGACTGCTCCATGTGCAGGTGTGAGTTTTATTAAGTTCGGTGAAGCATTTGCACTTCAAGCCAGATCTGAATCCGTCCTTCACTGTTCAGGGGCTAGGCCATCAATAATCCCAAATTCACTGCCAAGTCTAAAAGGCAATCTGTCTGATGAATCTGTTGGCCCAGATCCGACACCGAGTACTTTCCGGCGACGGTAATGACCGACGACGAACGACGAACAAAGCTACTTCTAGCCGGATGCAACGCAGTGCAAAGCTAGCACCAAGTTGTCCTGATCGATTCTTTGATAGGACGTATACTAGTACTAGCAGTAAGCTAGCTAGCTATCGACTTGATCTATCCTAGCTGATGCACAATACGTACGCACACGGAAGACGCCGGCGTTTTGCTACAGGCACGTATCGTGCCTGTTTGGATCTGTATTACTTTCACAAATGGATAGTACAAGGGATAGGGGTACACGCATATAAATATGCTCAAGATAGACTAGAAGCTAACCTACTCGGTCTCTACTTCTAATCCTACCCGGTGACTGTTTCCGTGTACGAGCTGGACACAGTGCCACGCACGTCGTGGTTATTCCAACAATCACCCCCCTAAACACGACGTCGTTACGTCACAGCTTCGACGCCGGTCCCTTCTCGCATCCTCAAGAACTTCTCTCGATCCAAAGCCTTGGTCTGGATGTCCGCCAGCTGATCGTCGGTGCGATTGTAGTTGACCTCCATCTTTCCTTCTTCCACGCAGTCCTTTATGTAGTGATACATTGTATCAATGTGCTTGCTCCTTTCACGCCGCACTGGATCCTCACGTAGAAAAGTTATAGACTCGCTGTCAACGTTGAGCACCACTTGTTCCGGATCTCGATCCATGAGATCACTGTGTAGCCGTCCTAGCCACACACCTTGACACACTGCTTCACTTTTAGTCGATGTCACCACTTTTTGCTTTCGTGATAGCCAGCTTACTATGCTTCCTCCAAGGAAATATGTCACACCCGAATTACTCTTACGACCGTCGACAATTCCTTCCTTGTCACTACCACTGTAGCCAAGTAGTTTCACCATCTCCTTGCTCAGCTCAAGACGAGGTTCCATTGAAGCGACAATGTGATTGCATTCTTTCATGCCACGGCTTTCAAGTACCTTTCTTGCATATGCCTCCTGGCATAGTGTGATCCCCTTCGGCTTTTGATGTACCTCGATCCCAAGATTGCAACTCAATAAACCTAGATCATCCATCTTGAAAAGCTCCTTCATTTGTAGCTTAAACTTTGCAATCACCTCTTCATCTGCTCCAGTTATCAACACATCGTCGACGTAGATGCCAACTAGTAGACGATCCCTTTCTTCACCTCTCTTGTACATCGCATGCTCTAGTGGGGCTTTCTCAAATCCAAGAGAAATCAATGTCCGATCAAGTTTGATGCTCCATGCGTGAAGACCTTGCCGCAGCCCGTACAAGCCTTTGTGTAACTTCAGTACCTTGTGCTCTATTCCCTCTTTGATGAATCCCGGTGGTTGGGTCACATACACATCTCCTTCTAACTCGCCATTCAAAAAAGCAGATTTTACATCCATGTGATGTATCTTCCATGATTCCTGAACCGCGAGAGCGATGAGTAGTCTCACCGATTCCATCCTTTCAATGGGAATGAACACTTCTTCGAAGTCCACACCTTCCTCTTGCACGTACTCTTTGGCTACTAGCCTCGCTTTGTGCTTCACGGACCCATCGACATCTTTGTTGATCATAAATTCCCACTTAAGATCCATGACTTTTTCATTGTTAGGAAGATCCACAAGCTCCCATGCATTATTGTCGTGGATCGACCTCAACTCGTCTTCCATAGCCAGACGCCAACACTCCTTCGTATTCGCGTCCTCATATCCAGCCGATTCCTCGGCGTTTTCCTCCATTACTATCGGAGGCGACGTTGCTTGCGCGGCTCCGTGTATCTTTAGGAGCGACGCCTCGCCTTCTCTGTTTCCTTGCGTTGCAATGGCCAAGCATGATGAAGCTGCACACGTGGTATCTCCTGGACTTGCAACTCCAGGTGATTCTAGCGATGGGCCAAGCTCATCACGTGAGCCACCTAGCAGCCTTCCTGCTAGGCCGCTTTCTCCTGGCCATACAAGCAAATTGGCTAGCCTCCTCTCTGGTGGGACTCCACATCTGCCTGTTACTGGGCAGCGTGGCGCAGCTGCTACGCACTTTCCACCAGACACCATCGAGCTGGAATTGCCTCCACAGCTGGCACGCGCGTCTCTCGAGCAAGCCACCGCATGACTCGATCCAGCAGATTCTTTCCGTGTGTCTATAGCCACTGCACTCGTGTCCACCATTGCACCAGCATCAATAACAGTTGCACTTGTGTATGTTGTTACCTCGTGAACTTTCGGCGCCACGTACGCCTTTATTTTCTCTGAACGCGTTGTACGAAGACTGCTTCTCCATGGCCGAGAACACGCGGCAATAGCTGCGTCCGCTCCAGCGAAGTTAGCACTTATGCCCGTAACATCGACGTAATCTTCGGAACCACCCCCCATGTCCGTAGCGTCGACATGAGTTTCCGAATCATGATCTTGACAGTGAACTTTTTCTTCACGGAGCACGACAATTTCTTTAGCCGATGCTTGAAGAACTGGATCCACCTTGTCCACGAGTTCGCACATCAACATCATGTCACCTTCGCGCCCTCTCCTTCGGGGGATTCTTACACTCCGACTTGAAGTGTCCGAGCAGATTACAGTTGTGACAATGGATCTTCCTCTTGTCGAACTTTTTCTTCCTTGGCTTCTCCGACTGTTCGTCGGTGTCCTTTGCGGGACGGTACTTTCCACCGCTACCGGATGCCTTGTCGAAATTGTTCTCTTTGGAAACCATTGCCAGCCACTGAGCACGTGTAAGCATCAGGTACTCATCCTGATTTGCGTCACCGTAACTCAGTTTCATCCGCTCGTCATGGGCCTTGAAGCGACCAACCAGATCATCCAAAGTGAGAGTCTTGAGATGAACACATTGCTCGATCGCTGACACAATCGGCATGTAGCGCGGTGGAGCGACACGTAGGAAACGCCTGACCACGGAGATGTCCTCCAACTTCTCTCCGAGACCGCGAATCCCGTTCACCATGGAAGCAACCCTCGCTGCGAAGGCGTCCACCGTCTCGTCTTCTCCCATCCTCAGATTCTCGTAACTTTTCAGCAAAGTTTGCAAGTTAGCCTCGCGCACACGCGAGTGCCCCAGATGTAATGTCTTGAGCGTGTCCCACGCCTCCTTCGCTGATGTCTTCGAGATTAGATGCTGCTGCACGTCCACCGGCATCACCGAGCAGATGGCCGTGATAGCCTGGCGATCCTTTCGATACAAGGCACCACCCTTCAGGTACTCCTCACCGCCGGGGTCGACGGCTTCCCAGAGCTCATTGGCCTCGAGCGCCCACTCCATCATGGTCGCCCACACCACGAAGTTCCCACGGTCGAATCGTGGATACTCCGATCTCACCGGAGCAGCAATTACTTTAGCCGCACCGGAGTACTCCGCCAGCTGCTTGGACTTGTCCTCGTCGTCCGACATGATCTCCCGTTACTAGAAGATCAACCTTGCTCTAGATACCAATTGTTGGCCCAGACCCGACACCAAGTACTTTCTGGCGACGGTAATGACCGACGACGAACCACGAACAAAGCTACTTCTAGCAGGATGCAACGCAGTGCAAAGCTAGCACCAAGTTGTCCTGATCGATTCTTTGATAGGACGTATACTAGTACTAGCAGTAAGCTAGCTAGCTATCGACTTGATCTATCCTAGCTGATGCACAATACGTACGCACACGGAAGACGCCGGCGTTTTGACGTGCCTGTTTGGATCTGTATTACTTTCACAAATCGATAGTACAAGGGATAGGGGTACACGCATATAAATATGCTCAAGATAGACTAGAAGCTAACCTACTCGGTCTCTACTTCTAATCCTACCCGGTGACTGTGTCTATGTACGAGCCAGACACAGTGCCACGCACGTCGTGGTTATTCCAACAGAATCCAACAATCGGCAGCGGCAAAAACCTTTGAGAAATTGCTTTATCTATTCGGCAATCTGCAGCAGTATATCTACTTACTTGGCAGTGACAAACATATACTGACCGATGATATACACTTGTAGATTATGGTGAACTGTACTTACTTGAGCTTATCTTTTGATTTGCACAAAGCTTGGCGATCCAGAGGGCGCTGGTCTCCGCCGGTGGCCACAGACTGTTTTTGTATTCGGGGCCATCACGTGCATGGGCGTGCTCATCGTGGCGGCGTTTCTGGTGCCCGCCCGGTCGTCGCCGCGGCTCCTGCACATCCGTGCGGGCCTGTTCGTGTCACCAAGTACATATATGACTATATGGAAATCCATGTCACCAAGTAGTCAAGTATATATAATCACATGCACAACGAAGCATGCATCACATCGAATGTTACGGTGGCATAGCCTCTGTTCGGCATCTCTGATTCTGTCCAATCTACCCTTCCGTTCGACGCCAGGTCTCCCATATCATCATATGAGGTCATATGCCCGATACTCCTGCCTTGCTCTTCAGTCATGATGGCGATCATGGTGGTGAGTTGTGCTCCTTCTAAGATTATAGAACTTCTAGGATTTTCTGTGTGACTAACCTTCATGTAGACGTAATTTTGTAGGGTCATTTTGAAGGAAATATGCCCCAGAGGCAATAAGAAATTTGTTATTTTATATTTTCTTCTTTCATGATAAATGTTTATTATTCATGCTAGAATTGTATTAACTGGAAACTTGATACATGTGTGGATACATAGACAAAACACCGTATCCCTAGTAAGCCTCTACTAGACTAGCTCGTTAATCAAAGATGGTTAAGTTTCCTAACCATAGACATGTGTTGTCATTTGATGAACGGGGTCACATCATATGTGATGGACAAGACCTATCCGTTAGCTTAGCAGAATGATCGTTCAGTTTTATTGCTATTGCTTTCTTCATGTCAAATACATATTCCTCCGACTATGAGATTATGCAACTCCCGGATACCAGAGGAATGCCTTGTGGGCTATCAAATGTCACAACGTAACTAGGTGATTATAACGATACTCTACAGGTATCTACGAAGGTGTTTGTTGGGTTGGCATAGATCAAGATTAGGATTTGTCACTCCGAGTCTCGGAGAGGTATCTCTAGGCCCTCTCGGTAATACACATCATAAGAAGCCTTGCAAGAAAAGTGACTAATGAGTTAGTTGCGGGATGATGTATTACAGAACAAATAAAGAGACTTGCCGGTAACGAGATTGAACTAGGTATGAAGATACCGACAATCGAATCTCGGGCAAGTAACATATCGATGGACAAAGGGAATAACGTATGTTGTCATAACGGTTCGACCGATAAAAGATCTTCGTAGAATCTGTAGGAGCCAATATGAGCATCCAGGTTCCACTATTGGTTATTGACCGGAGAGGTGTCTCGCTCATGTCTACATAGTTCTCGAACCCGGGTCCGCACGCTTAACGTTCGATGACGATTTTGTATTATTTGAGTTATGTGATTTGGTGACTGAATGTTGTTCAGAGTCCCGGATGAGTTTATGCACATGACAATGAGTCTCGAAATGGTTGAGAGGTAAAGATTGATATATATAGGACGATAGTATTCGGACACCGGAAGTGTTCCGTAGGGTATCGGGTACTTATCGGGTCACCGGAAGGTGTTTCGGGTACCCCCAGCAACCCTATGGGCCATATGGGCCTTGTGAAGGAACACACCAGCCCACAAGGGGCTGGTGCGCCCTATAAGGCTATACGACGAGGAGAAGGAAAGGGGGGAAGGGAACGGAAAGTGTGGAATAGGATTCCCACTTCCTTCCCTCACCCCCTCTTTCCTTCCCCTTCATGCATACATGGAAAGGGGGGCGCAGGGCAAGGCAGGGCCCCTAGGGGGCGGCGGCCAACCCTAGTACGCCCTGGCTGCCTCCCCTCCCCTCCCACCTATATATATGTGGGGAGGGAGTGCCTCACAAGCACACATCAACTATTCCTAGCCGTGTGCGGCGCCCCCCTCCACGGTTTACGCCTTCGGTCATATTCGCATAGTGCTTAGGCGGAGCCCTTCATGGATCACTTCACCATCACCGTCACCACGCCTTCGTGTTGACGCAAATCTCCCTCGGCAGTTTGCTGGATCAAGAGTTCGAGGGACGTCATCGAGCTGAACATGTATAGAACTCGGAGGTGCCGTACGTTCGGTGCTTGATCAGTCGGAACAAGAGGAAGTTTGACTACATCAACCGCGTTAACAAATGCTTCCTCTTTCGGTCTACGAGGGTACGTGGACATACTCTTCCCCACCCATTGCTTTGCATCTCCTAGATAGATCTTGCGTGAGCGTAGGAATTTTTTTGAAATTGCATGCTACGTTTCCTAACAGTGGCATCCAAGTCAGGTCTATGCGTAGATGATATGCACGAGTAGAACACAAAGAGTTGTGGGCGGTGATCGTCATACTGCTTTTCACCAATGTCTTATTTTGATTTGGCGGTATTGTTGGATGAAGCGGCCCGGACCAACCTTACATGACCATGTTCATGAAACCGGTTCCACTGATAGACATGCAACTAGTTTTGTGTCAGGACCCCGACTCGATGTCACATCGATCTAGCTGGTAACACCTCATATCACTTTGCGGCCTCACGCACGGTATCCCCACAGGTGTCTTCTTACCTTTTCCCGGGACCGTTTGCGCCTTTTGGCTCACGTATATGATAGTGTCGCTAGCATCCATATGATAAAGAGCCCGGGCTGACATGACTAGTTGTAAACCCAAAGTGGCACAGACTTACAGGGACAGGCATCCATGACCCAGCTTCGAACGTGTCGGTCATCAGCAAGTGGGTCCGGGCTGTAGCACTGGGCTAGCAGGACTCCGGTAAATCGGGCTGTAGCGGGCTAACAGGACTCCGGTACTCAAAGCGTGACATTTCCCCGAAGGGACAGACACAGGAACGAAGAAGGACACATGCCGGCCAGCCTAAGTGTTCCAGAGCAGTAGCAAGCTACCATGGCTCAGCGGTAACACTAGGAGACATTTCCCGGTAAGAGAGGCTACTAAAGATAAACAACTAGATAGTCAGATCCCACACATACCAAGCATTTCAATCATACACACAATATGCTCGATATGTGCAAATACAACGAAGCATCACAACATGACTCTATGACACAAGTACTTTATTTAAGGCTCAGTGAGCCATACATAACATACACAAAGGTACGGGTCTCACGACCCAACATACAAGTCATACAGTCATACAAACCAGCAGCGGAAGTAACTTGTCTGAGTACAGACAACTAGTAAAATAAAAGAGGCTTGGAAAGCCTAGCTATACTACGTGGTCCTTCACAAGCTCAGGGTCACCACCTGGGTCTTTAGCCTATTCGTTGATGTCAACGTCTACATAGAACCCATCAGAAGGGGTTGCAGCGTCTTCTGTAAAAAGGTAGATTATAGCAACATGAGTACAAAGGTACTCAGCAAGACTTACATCAGATCCTACATACATGCATAGTATCAAGAAGGGTTGGTGGAGTTATTGCAGCAAGCCAGCTTTGACTCTTGGCTAAACTATCCTACGATACTCCAACTTGAAATGGTTTTGCGCACACGAGTCCACTACTCACCACTTCAATACACTACCGAGGATCCACCTCCGTCTTCCTACGGAAGAGCCATCCTTGGCACTCACACTTATCTTGAGGCTTTTAACCGTTTCCATTTACTTGTCTATGAACTGTATAGGCAACCAAGTAGTCCTTTACCGCGGACGCGGCTATTCGAATAGATTATGATAACCCTGCAGGGGTGTACTTCTTCATACATGTTTCCACCACTTAGCGTCTGCACACGACATGTGCTCGGCAGACTTCAAGCGAAAGCCGACGTGGGTGTAGACCACGACCTACCTAAACACTCAAGCCTCTAGTCCAGGTTTAACGCCTATTCAGGTTCCATCCGCAGGGAGTCCGGCCGAGGTTTCCCATACGGCCCCGAACGATGTGAACAGGGTTCCCGAGATACCTAACGGGTATTCGGTACACCCGGCCACGTACCTACCGCATCACAGCCCACCCCTACGGTCAGCGCTGTCCACGGCCTCCAGTAGGCTACAAACACCAGAAACTACTTGCAACTCCTGGACAGAGAGCTAGGGTGAATAAGAAGTCGAGCGGGGTCATATTTCAGGGCCCAATGCATGGTAGTAGCTGTATCTTAAATCACGCATACAGATCTCAGTGCTTAAGGTCGGCTTCAATGAAACAACCCACCATGTACTCCTACATGGCCTCTCATCGATACCTTTACCAAATCGTGTTCACCACACCACTCTCATTACTGACATGATCATTTCACTCCAGCCCATCACCCAGATGAACCAGACCTGACACGACTCTAAGCGTAGCAGGCATAGCAAGGTAGGAACAACACATACATATGGCTCAATCAACTCCTACACATGCTAGTGGGTTTCATCTAGTTACTGTGGCAATGACAGGTCATGCAGAGGAAATGGGTTCAACTACCGTAGCACACAGCAGTTTGAATCGCGTTGTCCTAATGCAGTAAAAGAGAGCAGGAGCGAGAACATGGGATTGTATCGATATGATCAAATGGTTGGTTGCTTGCCTGATGGTTCGATGCACTGATACGTGTCTTCGTTAGGGTAATCACGGTACTCCTCGGAGACAGAACCTGCCGCAGAGAGCACCGATACACAAACATTACCAAACAGTATGCAACAATATGATGCATGCATGAGACATGGCAAAATGAGTGTATTGGGCTAATGCAACTAAAACCAGAAGGGTTTGAACAAATTTGAATCAAGGATTCAAATTTCAAATTCAAATATGGTCTTTTAAAGTGCTTTTCCTTGTTCTGCTTAAACATCAATTTAACTTGTTTGATCATGCATGAAAATAGTACAGATGGATAGATTGGATTTTTCTGATCATTTTTCATATATAATTTGTCCAATTTGGAGTTACAGAATAAAAGTTATGAATTTTTGAAGTTTAAATAATATTCTGGAATTTCCTGATTTAAATTAAATCCAGAAAATCAATTACTGCGTCAGCCTGACGTCAGTGTGACGTCAGCAGGTCAACGGAACTGGTCCAGGTCAAACCTGACAGTGGGTCCCGCATGTCAGGGTGATTATTTTAATTAAAACTTAATTAAAACTAATCCTGTTTAATTAACAGGGCTGGGCCCCACCTGTCATTGACTCAGGGGAGTCAACCAGGGCCCACCCATGGTCAAACCCGGGTCGGCTGCACCGGCGTTTAGCCGCCGGCGAGCCCGACGCGGCGGCGGGAGTGGTTTTGGCCATTTCGGCCACCAAATGGGCCGCGGAGACCACCGGAGTGGAGCTGAGGACAAACCGCAGCTCTTGGCGGAGTCCGTTGGGGTCGGGGTGGCCGGAGTTGGCGCCGGCGACGACTTTGGCGGCCACCGGGGTTCGGTCGGAGGTGAACTTGGCGCTAGAGGGTTCGGTGAGGCTCGTGGAGTAGCTAGCTAGGTGCTGCGGAACTTGGTGAGTAAGATGGACACCATCTTGTGGCCGGAGGATGACCGGGAGCACGTCGGCGACGAGCTCCACGGCGGTGGGTGCGGTTGAGCTCCGGGAGGTTGCTACACGGCTCGGGAGCAAGAACGGAAGGGAGGGGAAGATGGCTAAGCTCACAGTGAGTGCGACGGAGTTCCTGGTGCGGCCGGAGATGGACCGGAGCGACGACGGCGTTGAAGGGGATCTCCGGCGACGGTGAGCTCGGGCGAGGTCGGTGCGGTGGTCTCGGGCGTTGCGAGCGCTCGGGGCTCGGCTGCTCGATGAAGTGGACAGCGGCGGAGCTCCTGGACACGGTGAGACGGCGTGGGGTGGTCGGAGGGCGTGGCTACGGCGAGGGGGTGGCGGCGATGGCGTCGGCCATGGCTGGGGCGTGCGAGGGGGAGGAGCTGGAGAGGAGAGGGGGTGTCTGGGGGGTTCGGGGGAGAGAGAGAGGCCGATCCTCGACGTCACCTGGCGAGGGGAGCGGCGAGGCGGCGAGCAGGTGCGTGGCGCACGCCGCGGTCGCCGTCGGGCACCTGCCTGCCTGCCTGGCCGGCAAGCAGCTCGCTGGAGCGGTGCTGGGCTGGGCCGGCAGGTGGGCCGGGGCAGGCGCCAGGTAAGTTTTTTTCATTTTCTTCTGTTTTCTGTTTTTTTAATACTTCTGCAACTTTGTTGAATTAAATAAAATACCTAGGCAAGTTCAAAATTCACCAAACTATTCCTGGCCCATAGTTGGATTATTTCCAACATGAAACATTTTAGTTTGGAGATATTTGAGCATTTAAATATTTTATATTATTTTAAATGCCCAAATTCAAATATTTATGATTTAATTCAAAAACCCTAGGATGGCCTAGGAAAATGTGCACCATTTTTGGCAGAGGTTCTGAACCAAGACAAAAATGATGGGCATTTTAGAAGGGCATTTCAGGTTCATTGAAAAATTATTTTAGTAACCCTAGTTGGTTTCAGAGGGGACTGGGGGTTCTGTCATCCCCATTTCAAGTTTCTGATGAAAGAGTAAACATGATGCAACACTCTAATGCATGACTAGCTAGGTTGTGACAACTCACCCCCACTCAAAAGAATCTCGTCCCGAGATTTGGGTTCCTCCGAGAAGAAGGCGGGGTACTCGAGTCGAAGACGATCCTCCCTTTCCCAAGTTGCTTCATCCTCAGAATGGTGCAACCATTGAACCTTGAGAAACTTGATATTATGACGTCGGGTGGTACGTTCGGCCTGATCGAGGATACGAATGGGGTACTCTCGATATGTAAGATTATCTTGGAGATCAAGCGTTTTGTGGTCCACTTCACGGATAGGATCCGAGAAGCAACGCCTGAGTTGAGAAACGTGGAAGACATCGTGAACTCTGGAGAGATGTGGAGGTAGTTCCAACTGGTAGGCAACTTCTCCTCGTTTGGCAAGAATGCGAAAAGGTCCAATGTAACGAGGAGCCAATTTGCCTTTGATACCGAAACGATGGGTTCCCTTCAGAGGGGTGACCCGAAGATAAGCCTTCTCGTCAACCTCGAAAGTCATAGCCTTATGTTTTCGGTCATATTGACTCTTTTGACGGGATTGGGCTGTTTTCAACTTTTCACGAACGATACAAACTTGTTCCTCTGCTTCCTGAATCATATCCGGGCCAAAGAATTGTCTTTCCCCGGTCTCTGACCAGTTAAGGGGTGTTCGACATCGTCGTCCATAGAGAACTTCAAAAGGGGCTTTACCCAAGCTAGATTGATAGCTGTTGTTGTAAGCGAATTCGGCAAATGGGAGGCACTTCTCCCAGTCCATCCCGAACGAGATAACAGAGGCTCGAAGCATGTCTTCTAGAATTTGGTTGACGCGTTCCACTTGACCGCTCGACTGAGGGTGGAAGGCGGTGCTAAAGGAGAGACGGGTTCCCATAGCATTTTGGAAACTTTCCCAAAATCGAGAGGTGAAAAGACTTCCTCGATCCGAGTTAATTTCCAAAGGGACACCATGAAGGGACACTATTCGGGAGATGTATAAGTCTGCCAGCTGACTAGCGGTTATACTCTCACGAACAGGTAAGAAATGAGCTACTTTGGAAAGACGATCGACCACGACGAAAATAGCATTATTCCCTCTCTTGGTCCTGGGAAAACCGGTAATGAAATCCATACCAATTTTATCCCATTTCCATTCAGGAATAGCTAGGGGTTGAAGGGTGCCAGCAGGCCGTTGATGCTCTGCTTTTACACGACGACAGACGTCGCAATTAGCAATATACTGAGCAATTTCTCTCTTCATCCTAGTCCACCAGAACCTCTGGCGTAGGTCCTGATACATCTTAGTACTACCGGGATGAATGGTGAGAGGAGATTCATGAGCCTCCTTAAGGATCAACTGTCGTAGATGCTGGTTCTTGGGAACCACTAGACGGTTCTCAAAGTACACAACACCATGATCATTTGTGGAGAAACAACTAGCACCTCCGCTAGCAATGTTCTCCTTGATCTTAGCTATTTCCTTATCTCGCTTCTGGGCGGCAATGATTTGATCCGTAAGAGTAGGTTTCGCCACCAAGGTGGAGAGATATCCTTGGGGAACAATGTGAAGGTTAAGCTTCCGAAATTCCTCATGGAGAAGCGGTTGACTTTGTTGTAACATCAGATTGTTACAATAAGATTTACGACTTAGCGCATCAGCCATGACGTTGGCTTTCCCTGGGGTGTAGGTTATTCCTAAGTCGAAGTCTGTGATCAATTCAACCCAACGTCTTTGCCTGAGATTCAGATCCGGTTGGGTGAAAATGTACTTCAGACTTTGGTGATCAGTGAATATTTCGCAACGGTTACCGAGGAGGTAATGTCGCCAGGTTTTAAGTGCATAGACTACGGCTGCAAGCTCTAGATCATGAGTGGGATAATTCTCCTCATGTGGGTGCAATTGCCGTGAAGCGTAGGCAATTACGTGTCGATCTTGCATGAGAATGCAACCTAGTCCTTGTCGCGAGGCGTCGCAGTAGATAACAAAGTCCTTAGAGAAGTCTGGCGGTACCAGTACGGGAGCAGAAGTCAGGCGTCTTTTCAGTTCCTGAAAGCTGTGCTCACATTGTGGAGTCCATTCGAACTTCTTATCTTTCTTGAGGAGTTCGGTTAGAGGTTTGGCAACTTTGGAGAAGTTCTCGACAAAGCGACGACAATAGCTCGCTAAGCCCAGAAAACTCCGAACTTGCTTGACCGATTCAGGTGGAGTCCAATTAAGAACGGCTTGAACTCGCTCAGGGTTAACAGCAATACCTTTACCAGATATTACATGACCCAGATAGGTCACTTCTGACAACCAGAATTCACATTTAGAAAATTTGGCATAAAGGCGATGCTCTCAAAGTTTCTGCAACACCAGCCTTAGATGTTCGGCATGTTCTTCCTCGTTCTTGGAGTAGATGAGTATATCATCGAGGTAAACCACGACGAATTTATCCAAATACTCCATGAAGATTGAGTTCATTAACCGAGAAAAGGTGGCTGGAGCGTTGGTTAAACCGAAGGACATGACGGTGTACTCGTATTGGCCATAACGAGTAACAAAGGCCGTTTTAGGAATGTCCCCGTTTCTGATTTTGATTTGATGGTAGCCCAACCTCAAATCCATTTTGGAGAAGACTGAGGATCCAGCGAGCTGATCGTACAGGTCGTTGATCCTGGGAAGCGGATATTTGTTCTTGATTGTGACCAAATTAACAGGTCGGTAATCTACAACCATCCGGTCCGTACCATCCTTCTTCTTGACGAATAGGACGGGGCAAGCCCACGGAGATGAACTAGGTCGGATGAAACCCTTTTTCAAGGACTCATCGAGTTGTTTCTTAAGCTCGGCTAGTTCTAGGGGTGCCATCTTATAAGGTCTTCTAGCAATCGGAACGGTTCCTGGAATGAGGTCTATTACGAACTCAACATCTCTGTCAGGTGGAACACCTGGCAATTCCTCTGGAAAGACATCCGGGAAGTCACGGACTACCGGAACGTCCTCAAGGTCTGGCAAAGGGCGGGCGTTAAGAGAATATAATTGTCGCTTGGCTATTCGAGTCAAGACATTGACTATCTTCCCCGAAGGATGGGTGAGTTGAACAGTCCTAGAGAAGCAATCGATTTGGGCATGATGAGCCGACATCCAGTCCATACCCAGAATGATATTAATATCTGAAGATTTAAGGGCTATCAAAGACGCGAGGAAAACAAGTCTGTCGACTTGGATCTCATTTCCATAGCTTACCCTAGAGGTCTGCCATCTAGAACCAGGGGTAGAGATTTCCATAGTGGATGGCATGTCACAAAATGCAACGTTATGCAATCGAGCATAACTTTCGGATATAAAAGAATGAGAGGCTCCTGTATCGAAAAGAACAGATGCCGGGTGGCAGTTAACAAGAAGCGTACCGAGAACGACGTTGGGATCCTCTTGAGCTTCTTCGGCAGAGACACAGTTGACATGGCCACGTGAAGCGGTGACCGGCTTGGCGTGGAATATTTTTCCTGTCGGCTTGCCACGGCCAACAGCTTTAGCAGATTGATTGGGGTTGGTCTGGGGACACTCACGCATATAGTGGCCAGATTCCCCACACTTGAAACAAGTCACGGAACTGGTACGTGGAGGAGCATTGTTAGTTGGACCTCCATAGGGCTTGGCCGGTGCAGACTGTTGAACGGGGCGAGGCGCCTGGAAGGATGGCCTCGGTGTGAACCTGGGTGGCAGGGCGGTGTTGGGTACCCACACGCGGCGCTTCTGAGGACCAGCACCGGATGAGGAACCCATGTCACGGCCATGCTTGCGTGTTGCGTCATAGTCCGTCTGACCAGTTTCAGCACTGATGGCTTTGTTGACAAGTTTCTGAAAAGATGTGCACTCATGCAGACGGAGGTCGCGGCGAAGCTCAGGACTAAGGCCCTTACGGAACCTTGCTTGCTTCTTGGCATCAGTAGACACTTCCTCAGTTGCATATCGTGCGAGATTACCAAACTCCCTGCTGTAAGCATCCACAGAGAGTCGGCCTTGGGTGAAACTGCAAAATTCTTCACGTTTACGGTCCATGAGACCCTCCGGAATGTGATGTTCACGGAAAGCCTCACTGAGCTCAGCCCAAGTAGTGACATGGCCCGCCGGGCGCATAGCTCCATAATTCTCCCACCATAGACTGGCGGGGCCTTCAAGATGATATGCAGCAAAGGTGACCTTGTCAGCCTCCGCTACCAGTGCGGAACGCAGTTTGTGAGAGATACTGCGAAGCCAGTCATCAGCGTCGAGAGGCTCGACGGAGTGGTGGAACGTGGGTGGATGCAATTTGATAAAATCACTGAGTGACACCACGTTAGCCCTCTGATGGTGTGCTGTATTCTGTTCAATACGCTCCAACAAACGGTTTGTCTCCCGCTTGTTTCTCTCAGCTTCCATCATCACCTCGGCTAGTGAAGGAGGATGAGGCAGATTTGCATTCCTGGCTTCACTGCCTTCGGCCTACTCTTGAGAAGCAGGGTTAGCGCGCGTGTTGACCATCCTAGGTAAACAAGACAATGATTTAGTCAGGATGGTAAAATTCCGACATAGGATTCATAATGTAAGAAATAACTCGGAATGCAAGATGATCATCCGTATGACATGGTAGACACAGAAACTGCTTCTTTTATTCCATCGTCATACACACCATACAGGGTTTAGTACAAGACCAAACAAAGTACTATTACGGTGAAAAGAGGATTACATCTCATCGGAGGCATTCCAAGCTCCTATACATTATTTGTCTACACCTCCGGAAGGAGTACAAACTAGGTCATATCCCACGAGTCACGCAGGACGATAGACGACACAGCTAGTGCGAACTAGTGATACTACCACTAACTCAGACCGATCTGTAGTAGTCCTCGTAGAAGTCACCTCCATAGCCTGGAAGTTCAACATGATCATCCGGAAACAGACGGTCTCGCGGAGCTTGTGGACCATAGGGGCTAGGATGAGGCCTTGGACCAACAAACGGTGGCCTGCGGGGACCGCGAGGTGGGGTGATGCCTCCTACATCACGCCAAACCATCACGTCTGGCAGAGCAGATCTCACAGGATAGAGATCACGCATATCTGAATATCCAGCTTGCACCGCCGGTGCGAACCGAGTCAAAGTGGCCCAGTGGTCAGCACGGGTATTGAAGAGCTCTAGCCTTAAGGCCCGATTTTCACGGTCCTTATCCTCGAGCATCTCAGCAGTGGTGCGAGTCCGTGAATCCTCCTGAGTGGGGTCAGCATAGATAGCCTGGAGATACCCTTGTGCTCCTGGAAGTGATCCTGGCATATACCGGAAATCAGAGTCCCGAAATAACCCAGATCTGACCCGCATAATGGTCATCATAGAGTAGGCGGCGTCCTGCACAGCCATCTCGATAGTAACCCCGAGTCCATAGGAGCAGTGAAGAGGCTCGGTGGATCCAGGATAAGATGGAAATATCCTGACAGTGCAGAGATACTGGCTTTGATTAAAATCTCGGAATTGCTCTTCGACCGTGTACTCGGGATACCAGCGGTATCCAGCCTCAGTCATTACCCTGACCAACTTAGCAGTATGGCCGGGTACATCTAGGCATCGAGTCAGGCGAACCACTTGATTGAGGTCGCGAGTGGCCATCTGAAAGCACAATCATAATGCAAAGGCATTAGAATTTCTAGCAAAATTTCGGCAGCATGACAGCTGTAAATGCTCAAAAAGGATTTGAGACATTTGACAAAGGATTTCGTACACACTCATCATCATCATATCAAAGTTCTGAAACCATTCTGGCAACATAATGTGGTAGTAGAACTGAACTAGGCTGGTAACCATCAACTTATAAGGTACTACTGATTAGTAACTCGTGATCCTGATAGAGAAAACAGATCCTAATTCCTTAACCCCCGGTGGAAGAATGGACTGACTCAGATCAGAAAGTCATAAGGTATAAGGAGTAAAAAGAGCCTTACGTTCCAACCCACAAACAATTCCCCTACATATAACTAAAGAATTTCTAGACTCAACATCGACCAGTTTGGCTTGGAGAACCTACAGGCAGTCCGGCTCTGATGCCAACGCTGTCAGGACCCCGACTCGATGTCACATCGATCTAGCTGGTAACACCTCATATCACTTTGCGGCCTCACGCACGGTATCCCCACGGGTGTCGTCTTACCTTTTCCCGGGACCGTTTGCGCCTTTTGGCTCACGTATATGATAGTGTCGCTAGCATCCATATGATAAAGAGCCCGGGCTGACATGACTAGTCGTAAACCCAAAGTGGCACAGACTTACAGGGACAGGCATCCATGACCCAGCTTCGAATGTGTCGGTCATCAGCAAGTGGGTCCGGGCTGTAGCACTGGGCTAGCAGGACTCCGGTACTCAAAGCGTGACATTTCCCCGAAGGGACAGACACAGGAACGAAGAAGGACACATGCCGGCCAGCCTAAGTGTTCCAGAGCAGTAGCAAGCTACCATGGCTCAGCGGCAACACTAGGAGACATTTCCCGGTAAGAGAGGCTACTAAAGATAAACAACTAGATAGTCAGATCCCACACATACCAAGCATTTCAATCATACACACAATATGCTCGATATGTGCAAATACAACGAAGCATCACAACATGACTCTATGACACAAGTACTTTATTTAAGGCTCAGTGAGCCATACATAACATACACAAAGGTACGGGTCTCACGACCCAACATACAAGTCATACAGTCATACAAACCAGCAGCGGAAGTAACTTGTCTGAGTACAGACAACTAGTAAAATAAAAGAGGCTTGGAAAGCCTAGCTATACTACGTGGTCCTTCACAAGCTCAGGGTCACCACCTGGGTCTTTAGCCTATTCGTTGATGTCAACGTCTACATAGAACCCA
This sequence comes from Triticum dicoccoides, assembly GCF_002162155.2. Classification (NCBI taxonomy): domain Eukaryota; kingdom Viridiplantae; phylum Streptophyta; class Magnoliopsida; order Poales; family Poaceae; genus Triticum; species Triticum dicoccoides. The sequence goes on along the minus strand of NC_041393.1, from coordinate 747,615,310 downwards.
TCAGAAGGGGTTGCAGCGTCTTCTGTAAAAAGGTAGATTATAGCAACATGAGTACAAAGGTACTCAGCAAGACTTACATCAGATCCTACATACATGCATAGTATCAAGAAGGGTTGGTGGAGTTATTGCAGCAAGCCAGCTTTGACTCTTGGCTAAACTATCCTACGATACTCCAACTTGAAATGGTTTTGCGCACACGAGTCCACTACTCACCACTTCAATACACTACCGAGGATCCACCTCCGTCTTCCTACGGAAGAGCCATCCTTGGCACTCACACTTATCTTGAGGCTTTTAACCGTTTCCATTTACTTGTCTATGAACTGTATAGGCAACCAAGTAGTCCTTTACCGCGGACGCGGCTATTCGAATAGATTATGATAACCCTGCAGGGGTGTACTTCTTCATACATGTTTCCACCACTTAGCGTCTGCACACGACATGTGCTCGGCAGACTTCAAGCGAAAGCCGACGTGGGTGTAGACCACGACCTACCTAAACACTCAAGCCTCTAGTCCAGGTTTATCGCCTATTCAGGTTCCATCCGCAGGGAGTCCGGCCGAGGTTTCCCATACGGCCCCGAACAATGTGAACAGGGTTCCCGAGATACCTAACGGGTATTCGGTACACCCGGCCACGTACCTACCGCATCACAGCCCACCCCTACGGTCAGCGCTGTCCACGGCCTCCAGTAGGCTACAAACACCAGAAACTACTTGCAACTCCTGGACAGAGAGCTAGGGTGAATAAGAAGTCGAGCGGGGTCATATTTCAGGGCCCAATGCATGGTAGTAGCTGTATCTTAAATCACGCATATAGATCTCAGTGCTTAAGGTCGGCTTCAATGAAACAACCCACCATGTACTCCTACATGGCCTCTCATCGATACCTTTACCAAATCGTGTTCACCACACCACTCTCATTACTGACATGATCATTTCACTCCAGCCCATCACCCAGATGAACCAGACCTGACACGACTCTAAGCGTAGCAGGCATAGCAAGGTAGGAACAACACATACATATGGCTCAATCAACTCCTACACATGCTAGTGGGTTTCATCTAGTTACTGTGGCAATGACAGGTCATGCAGAGGAAATGGGTTCAACTACCGTAGCACACAGCAGTTTGAATCGCGTTGTCCTAATGCAGTAAAAGAGAGCAGGAGCGAGAACATGGGATTGTATCGATATGATCAAATGGTTGGTTGCTTGCCTGATGGTTCGATGCACTGATACGGGTCTTCGTTAGGGTAATCACGGTACTCCTCGGAGACAGAACCTGCCGCAGAGAGCACCGATACACAAACATTACCAAACAGTATGCAACAATATGATGCATGCATGAGACATGGCAAAATGAGTGTATTGGGCTAATGCAACTAAAACCAGAAGGGTTTGAACAAATTTGAATCAAGGATTCAAATTTCAAATTCAAATATGGTCTTTTAAAGTGCTTTTCCTTGTTCTGCTTAAACATCAATTTAACTTGTTTGATCATGCATGAAAATAGTACAAATGGATAGATTGGATTTTTCTGATCATTTTTCATATATAATTTGTCCAATTTGGAGTTACAGAATAAAAGTTATGAATTTTTGAAGTTTAAATAATATTCTGGAATTTCCTGATTTAAATTAAATCCAGAAAATCAATTACTGCGTCAGCCTGACGTCAGTGTGACATCAGCAGGTCAACGGAACTGGTCCAGGTCAAACCTGACAGTGGGTCCCGCATGTCAGGGTGATTATTTTAATTAAAACTTAATTAAAACTAATCCTGTTTAATTAACAGGGCTGGGCCCCACCTGTCATTGACTCAGGGGAGTCAACCAGGGCCCACCCGTGGTCAAACCCGGGTCGGCTGCACCGGCGCTTAGCCGCCGGCGAGCCCGACGCGGCGGCGGGAGTGGTTTTGGCCATTTCGGCCACCAAATGGGCCGCGGAGACCACCGGAGTGGAGCTGAGGACAAACCGCAGCTCTTGGCGGAGTCCGTTGGGGTCGGGGTGGCCGGAGTTGGCGCCGGCGACGACTTTGGCGGCCACCGGGGTTCGGTCGGAGGTGAACTTGGCGCTAGAGGGTTCGGTGAGGCTCGTGGAGTAGCTAGCTAGGTGCTGCGGAACTTGGTGAGTAAGATGGACACCATCTTGTGGCTGGAGGATGACCGGGAGCACGTCGGCGACGAGCTCCACGGCGGTGGGTGCGGTTGAGCTCCGGGAGGTTGCTACACGGCTCGGGAGCAAGAACGGAAGGGAGGGGAAGATGGCTAAGCTCACAGTGAGTGCGACGGAGTTCTTGGTGCGGCCGGAGATGGACCGGAGCGACGACGGCGTTGAAGGGGATCTCCGGCGACGGTGAGCTCGGGCGAGGTCGGTGCGGTGGTCTCGGGCGTTGCGAGCGCTCGGGGCTCGGCTGCT
>NC_041393.1:747537880-747612430 GCF_002162155.2 Triticum dicoccoides | reverse complement strand
ATGAAGTGGACAGCGGCGGAGCTCCTGGACACGGTGAGACGGCGTGGGGTGGTCGGAGGGCGTGGCTACGGCGAGGGGGTGGCGGCGATGGCGTCGGCCATGGCTGGGGCGTGCGAGGGGGAGGAGCTGGAGAGGAGAGGGGGTGTCTGGGGGGTTCGGGGGAGAGAGGGAGGCCGATCCTCGATGTCACCTGGCGAGGGGAGCGGCGAGGCGGCGAGCAGGTGCGTGGCGCACGCCGCGGTCGCCGTCGGGCACCTACCTGTCTGCCTGGCCGGCAAGCAGCTCGCTGGAGCGGTGCTGGGCTGGGCCGGCAGGTGGGCCGGGGCAGGCGCCAGGTAAGTTTTTTTCATTTTCTTCTGTTTTCTGTTTTTCTAATACTTCTGCAACTTTGTTGAATTAAATAAAATACCTAGGCTAGTTCAAAAATCACCAAACTATTCCTGGCCCATAGTTGGATTATTTCCAACATGAAACATTTTAGTTTGGAGATATTTGAGCATTTAAATATTTTATATTATTTTAAATGCCCAAATTCAAATATTTATGATTTAGTTCAAAAACCCTAGGATGGCCTAGGAAAATGTGCACCATTTTTGGCAGAGGTTCTGAACCAAGACAAAAATAATGGGCATTTTAGAAGGGCATTTCAGGTTCATTGAAAAATTATTTTAGTAACCCTAGTTGGTTTCAGAGGGGACTGGGGGTTCTGTCATCCCCATTTCAAGTTTCTGATGAAAGAGTAAACATGATGCAACACTCTAATGCATGACTAGCTAGGTTGTGACATTTTGCATAAAGGTGGCTGGTGGGTGTCTGTTTCTCCAACTTTAGTTGAATCGAATTTGACTATGGCCAGTCCTTGTTAAAGGTTAAAACAGCAAACTTGATAAATCATCGTTGTGGTTTTGTGTTGTATGTAAGAACGGTTCTTGCTAGAAGCCCGTAGTAGCCATGTAAAACTTGCAACAACAAAGTAGAGGACGTCTAACTTGTTTTTGCAGGGCATGTTGTGATGTGATATGGTTAAGACATGATGTGATATACGTTGTTGTATGAGATGATTATGTTTTGTAAAAGTTATCGGCAATTGGCAGGAGCCTTATGGTTATCGCTTTATTGTATGAAATGCAAACGCCATGTAATTGCTTTACTTTATCACTAAGCGGTAGTGATAGTTGTAGAAGCAATAGTTGGCGAGACGACCACGATGCTACGATGTAGATCAAGGTGTCGAGCCGGTGACGGATGGAGATCATGACGTTGCTTTGGAGATGGAGATCAAAAGCACAAGGTGATGATGTCCATATCATGTCACATATTTTGATTGCATGTGATGTTTATCTTTATGCATCTTATTTTGCTTAGTACGGCGGTAGCATTATAAGATGATCTCTTAACTAAATTTCAAGGTATACATGTTCTCCCCGAGTATGCACCGTTGCAAAAGTTCTTCGTGCTGAGACACCACGTGATGATCGGGTGTGATAGGCTCTACGTTCACATACAATGGGTGCAAGCAAATTTTGCACATCAATGGTGGTTCATTAATGTCCATAGATTTAGACTCCTTCCCCCTTCCCTTATACGCAAAAGATCGAGAGGGGCCTGAACCCAAACCGAGAACGTAAACAAAATTCGACTCACTCTCGTATGGCTCGCCCTCGAGCCCTGGGCGAGTCGGGGTAATACCCGGGTTAAACTTGACGAGCCTAGCATGTACAAACATGGCCTCAGCACACTAGAGACTGAAAGGTCGAACGTGAATCATATAGTAGATATGATCAACATAGAGATGTTCACTACTGATGACTACTCCATCTCACGTGATGATCGGACATGGTTTAGTTTATTTGGATCACGTATCACTTAGATGACTTGAGGGATGTCTATCTAAGTCAGAGTTCTTAATTAATTTGATTGATTGAACTTAATTTATCATGAACTTAGTCCTGATAGTATTTGCAAAAAATGTTGTAGATCAATAGCTCGCGTTGTAGCTCCCCTGTTGAGAGGATCGATATAGTTGACTAGGGGGGGTGTGTGAATAGGCAACTAACAATTTTTAGCTTTTCTTTATCAAATTAAACTTTGCATCAAAGTAGGTTGTCTAGATATGCAACTAGGTGAGCAACCTATATGATGCAACAACAATAAACACACAAGCAAGCAAAGGATAGAACACAATATATCTTGCACACGTAATGGTAAGAGATAACCAAGAGTTGAACCGATGGAGACGAGGATGTGTTACCTAAGTTCCTTCCCTTTGAAGGGAAGTACGTCTCCGTTGGAGCGGTGTGGAGGCACAATGCTCCCCAAGAAGCCACTAGGGCCACCATATTCTCCTCACGCCCTCACACAATGTGAGATGATGTGATTCCACTATTGGTGCCCTTGGAGGCGGTGATCGAACCTTTACAAACAAGGTTGGGGCAATCTCCACAACTTAATTGGAGGCTCCCAACGGCTCCAAGAAGCTTCACCACAATGGACTATGGCTCCGCGGTGACCTCAACTGTCTAGGATGCTCAAACACCCAAGAGTAACAAGATACGCAAGGGATTAGTAGGGGGGGGGAATCAAATTTCTCTTGGTGGAAGTGTAGATCGAGGCCTTCTCATGCAATCCCTAAAGAATCAACAAGTTTGATTGGCTAGGGAGAGAGATCGGGCGAAAATGGAGCTTAGAGCGTCAATGGAGCTTAGGGATGGAAGAGGTAGTCAACTCGGAGAATAAGACACCCCTTTTATGCTGGAAGAACAAATCCAACCGTTATCCACCAACTCAGCCTGTGACGCGCGGTACTACCGCAACATACGAGCGGTACTATCGCACGAGCCTGTGGTAGTACCGCGGGGGACCGCGGTACTACCGCTGGCTCGGCAGGGGCCAGATCTAGACTTGTTGTGCTAAGATAGAGAGCGGTAGAACCACTGGCGCGGTACTACCGCGCCCCCTTGCGGTACTACCACAAGGCAGGGATAGTCAAGCCAGAGAAGGCATGAACATAAAAAAAATACATCCGTGACTACTTCTGCTGCGTTTAGGTCTATGCAAAAATCCGACACGGTACTACTGCAAGCCCAATGCGGTACTACCGTGTAGGGCGCGGATGTAAAAAATTACATCCGCCCCTACTTCTGTTCATGGCGCTGTGCCTGGCCAGGGCTTACGGTACTACCGCACCGGGGGCGCGGTACTACCGCGTTGGGCGCGGATGTAAAAAATTATATCCGCGCCTACTACCGCTTGGGCAGCAGCACCTGACCTAAAACCTACAGTACTACCGCTCCCTTGGAGCGGTACTATCGTGAGCACTTGCGGTACTACTGCGCAGGATGCCGGTACTACCACAAGGGCTTGCAGTAGTACCGCTCTGGGGAGCAGTACTACCGCCTGCCTCAGAACAGCAACATTAGGAGTCCTTCATTTTGCCTAGACATGGAAAGACGGAGGATGCTCCAAAGCGCCAAAGGAAAGGTGGTGCAATAAGGAACAAATGTGTACGTGAGATTCCACCCAAACCTTTCCAACGCGGACCCCCTCTTTATAGTACGGCTTTCCTATGACTCAAAACCACCGAAAAGAAACGTAGAGAAACGTCGTCTTCAATAGTCTTCGAGGGGCACCAAATCGTCTTGTGTTTAGACATGATATATCTGAAATGCTCAAAGCACATGATTAGTCCGCAAAAGCATTGTCATAAATCACCAAAACTACTAAGGGATAAATATGCCCTTACAATCTCCCCCTTTCTGGTGGATTAATGACAATACGGGATTTGCACATTGGGATATAAAATGAGGCGACATCAAACCCACAATCTATAAAATATAGACGGGCTCCCTCTAGATGTGTGCACTCTAGAGATGTGCTTTGGACTGCATGGCACACATGCTAGGATCAACACTCCCCCTATATTTTATAGACAAGGCATCTCTTGCAATAATATAACTAACACTAAGCAAGTAGGCAAGATGATGGATATGACTAAGTAACAATGACAATAAGATACGATAGAGTGCATATGTCTTACACCATATGATAGATAACTTAGTCTTACGAGCACAAACCAAACCAAAGCAAACGAGGTTCAACAGACCGAAAGCAAAGCGACAAAGCGAAACACACGACACAAGACGCGCAAATCCTACATTCTCCCCCCTTTGGCATCGAGACACCAAAAAGGCAGAGAGGACACCTACGACACAGGTGGTAGCTCGGGCTGAAAATGACTGCTCGTCTGACTCGGCAGCGGGAATAGGCACCTCCTCTGACTCCGCCCCCTGATACCCCTGCTTGGCTATCCAGGCAGCCTCCGGAGTGATGGCTTCATGTGATCCACTCATGATAATCTCGCCAAAGGTCCGCAATATCTTTTTATCGCGCTGGCGGCTCTTCTTGGAGTCAACATGGGCCGTGTACTGCCCCTTTGTCTGCATGCAGAACAGCTTCTTTGTCTTCGTCTTCAGCTTCTTAGCCCAAGAGGGCTCAGAAAAGGGAGGACTGTATCCATCAGAACTGTCCTCATCAGCTTCCTCCTCCTCGATCTCATCCTCATCCACATCCATCGTGGCAGCCTCAGCCTCAACACTGGTGGTGGTGTTAGCCCATTGGCTCTTGACTTGGAGCTTGATGGGCTCATGTCGAATCCAGCGGGGGGCCATGAACTCATCATCGGGATAGAGCTTCTCCCAAGTCTTGGTGATCAAATGAAACATGTAAGGCCCATAGATGGGGACCTTACGGTTGAACACCTCAAACTGAAGCTCACACCACATGATATGTGAGACATCAAGTGGTTGTGTCTGAGACTGATGCGCTTCCTCACAAAGGAGCATCATATCCACAAGATAGGCATGCACCTTGTCCTTGTCACCGATACGCGGGAAGAGGGAGTTGCGGAAGATCCGATGCATGATGTCAAGGAAAGAGTTCAGCACCCACACTTTCTTCTTATTAGCAAGCGTCTTCTCAACAAGGAGGATCTGGAGCTTGTTCTTGTTGGAAAACTCAGAGTTGGCATGAGGGCGAACTCCAACTGGCGTGTCGAGCCCCTCATTAGGAACCTAAAGCAAATCCATGAAGTCCTTCCACTTAGCAGTCAACTGTTGACCATTGGTCATCCATGTCATGGTCATTGGATCATTAGAATGGAAGTGAACCGAAGCAAAGAATTGAGCCACAATGTCTGGGTCAATGTCCAGGTGAAAGGTAAGCATGTGCTCAATGCCAAACTGCTCCACCAGGTCCAAAGCCTCACCAAAATATTCACCGTGCTTATCCTGCCTCATGTGATGCATGTCAATCCAGTGCACGTCCACGTAGGTGTTCTGCTTGGCCTTGATCACATCTAGATAGATAAGGTTCTGCTGCTTTGTCCATAACAGATCATTGCCTCTGAAGTTGGCACAGGAATTCACATGGGGGTTGATCTTCCTTCGAACAATGAACTCAGCGAGAGGTATCTCATCCATGCCCATGGTGGGCTCCTTGTGCTTGGTCGCAGTGTGCTTGGTTCTGCGTTGGGAGGCATTGGAGCCCTCTGGAGCTTCATCTTTGTTGCGAAGGCGCTTCGAGCCCATGTCACGGCTGGGATTCGAGCGACAAACATTGGAACCGGAGCCACCACCTAGACACACAACACAAGAACACGCATGAAAAAACAAGAAGGATCAATGCAAAGACTAGGGCCAAAGCCAAAAGAAACAAGAAAGAACGAGATTTGGAACGAAAAAACAGTATATTTTGCACACCTACGGTAGTACCAGACCGACGCACGGATGTAAAAAATTACATCCGCTCTAGCTGCGGTTGTACCGTGCCGGGGTGGGACGGTAGTACCGAGCTGGAGCGGAAGTAATTTTTTACTTCCGCGCCCCGAGCGGTAGTACCACTCCAAGGGAGCGGTAGTACCACGCGAGGCTGATCGGGAGCGAAGATGCGGTAGTACCGCTCGGGAGGAGCGGTAGTACCGCACGGATGCAAAAGTGCGGATCTGGATCAGGAACAGCCGCAAAACGAGATCGGTACTACCGTTGATCAAACTAAACTGTTGTGACATACCAAATAGCATACTTGCTACACTACCACTCGCCTACATTTCCCTCTTGCATAGATCTAGCCAAAAATCACATGAACTACACATGCATCTCCCCAAGACCAAGAAGCACAAGAACAGAACAAAAAGAGGAGGACTTGGGGAAATACCGGGGTCCATGGCAAGAGGACAAGGTGGGGAACGATCCCACCAGACAGAATGCGAGGAGAATGGCCGGAGACGGAGATCCGGTGAGGACCGCCGGCGCCGTTCTACGGCAGGAGAGAGAGAGAGAGAGAGAGAGAGAGAGAGAGAGAGAGAGAGAGAGAGAGAGAGAGAGAGACGGGGTGGGGAAAAGTGATGAATGGGTATGGGGGAGTTGGAACTCCCCCTGCCCCGCTCTTAACCCCCACCCGCTCGCGTTGGTGTGGTAGTACTGTGGGTCATCGCGGTAGTACCGCCCGGGCGGAAGTACCGCTCGTTGGGCGGTAGTACCGCTCTTCCAGCTGTAGTAAAAAAATTACTGCCGCGATGGAAGCGGTAGTAGCGTGCACCTGGGATGCAACTATGCACGCACAGAGCAAACCACTCCTGCGGTAGTACAGTGGCTTGCCACGGTAGTACCTTACCCCCAAGAAAATGCAAGTTTCACAAAAGTGAGGGAAACTGCCTTTGCGAAACAACCTTCAAGACACCGAACACACCAAGAGGCAAGCACAAACGACGACACAAGCACGACACAAAGAGAAGGCAAAAGACAACGAAGACCCAAAACACGAACCACAACTCTCAGGAAGAGAGGGCGGTGGCCGGAGCCACCTATGTATGACTCAATTGGTATGGCACTGCGAAGAATTATCCTTCGGCCCATGACCAAGACTCGTCTTTGAAGCACAAGTACCATAAAAAATGGCTAATGTGAAAGATTTGATCAATTTCTGCATAATCGGGGGAGGGAAAGTTCAATGAGAGAACAACACTCCCCCTATGTCCTTGCCTACACCTAAACAACATAGCGCATTGAGTATGGTGGGGTGCGCAAGGGTTCAAGCTACATTGCTCGAATTAATGATATTTAGCTCATGCCTTAACTCGCGAAATCTTGTTTCATCCAAAGGCTTCGTGAAAATGTCTGCAAGGTTATCATGAGTGTTGAGATACTTGAGCTTGATCTCCCCTCGCCTAATGTGATCCCGGATGAAGTGATACCAAATCTCAATATGCTTCGTCTTGAAGTGTTGCACCAGGTTGAGAGAGATCTTGATGGAACTTTCATTGTCACACCAAAGAGGCACTTCATCACAAGTGACACCGTAATCCTTCAAAGTTTGCCTCATCCATAGAGGTTGAGCACACAACTACCGGCAGCCACATACTCCGCTTCGGTGGACGAGAGAGATACACAACTTTGCTTCTTAAAAGACCAACTCACGAAAGGGCAACCAAGAAATTGGCACCCTTCAGAGGTGGACTTCCTACCCACTTTGTCTCCCGCCCAATCTGAGGCCAAATAGCCCAAAAGATCAAAGTTGGCTCCTCTTGGGTACCATAAGCCAAGGTTTGGGGTATGAGCCAAATATCGAAAGATTCGCTTGACCGCCACAAAGTGGCTTTCCTTAGGTGCGGCTTGAAACCGTGCACAAATTCCCACACACAACATGATATCCGGTCTAGATGCACAAAGGTAAAGCAAGGATCCAATCATGGAGCGATATACCTTTTGATCCACCGCTTTACCATTGGGATCAATGTCAAGTTGGCATTTGACGGGCATTGGAGTGGAAGCCGGCTTGACATCACTTAGCTTGAATCTCTTGAGCATGTCTTGAGTGTATTTGGCTTGGTTGATGAAGGTTCCTTCTCTTCTTTGCTTGATTTCAAACCCAAGAAAGAATTTCAACTCTCCCATCATAGACATCTTGAACTTTGAGGTCATGAGAGCGGCAAATTCCTTATTGAAAGCTTTGTTAGGGGAACCAAAGATAATATCATCAACATATAGTTGGCACACAAACAACTCCCCTTTGACCTTCTTAGTAAAAAGAGTGGGGTCGATTTTCCCAATTTTGAACCCACGATCTTGGAACAACTCAGTAAGATGCTCATACCATGCACGCGGGGCTTGTTTAAGGCCATACAGTGCCTTGTTGAGTTGGTACACATGATCGGGGAAATAGGGATCCTCGAACCCCGGGGGTTGTTTGACATACACCAACTCATTAATGGGACCATTAAGAAAAGCACATTTCACATCCATTTGTTGCAACTTGAAATTATGATGAGAAGCATAAGCAATCAACAAATGAATAGATTCAAGGCGAGCAATGGAAGCAAAGGTTTCACCATAGTCGATACCCTCGACTTGGGAGTAGCCTTGTGACACCAAACAAGCCTTGTTGCGAATGATGATTCCATGAGCATCTTGCTTGTTCTTGAATATGCACTTGGTTCCAATGACATTATGATTCCCAGTTGGCCTTGGCACTAATTTCCACACTTGGTTGTCCTCGAAGTTGTTGAGTTCTTCATGCATGGCATTGAGCCAATCCGGATCCTCGAGCGCCTCATAGACCTTTTGGGGTTCGACACAAGAAACAAATGCATGGTGCTCACAATAATTTGCTAATTGACTATGAGTGCTTACCCCCTTTATTAGGCTTCCAACCACATTCTCCATGAGATGACCTTTGGTTGTGAGCTTGGAAGTGATCTTCGCGGCACGACGCTTTAATTCCTCCTCAGGTGTGAAAAGAGGAGGGGAAACTTGATCATCTTGAGCGCCGTCTTGAGTTTGTTCTTGATCTAGATCTTGCTCGGAAGGGATAACTTGACCTTGGGCATCACTTGGTAGCTCACCACCATCTTGAGGTTGATCTTGCCCTTGATCTTGTTCACGAGGTTGATGGCCTTCACTTTGTTCTTCGTAAGCGTGTGGGTCTTGGGTCGGTGATGGCTCCACTTGAGTGGAGCATTGTCCTTCTCCTTCGGCCACAAGGGGGTCCTCAATGGGTAGGATATGACCAACACCCATTCTTCTTATGGCTTGGGGAGGAATTTCATCACCTACATCACAGATACCACTTTACTCCACTTGGGAGCCGTTATTCTCGTCAAACTCCATGTTACACGTCTCCTCAGTGAGTCACGTGGACTTGTTGAGGACACGGTAAGCATGAGAGTTGTTAGCATAACCAACAAATATGGCCTCATGAGCTCCAGCCTCAAATTTAGACAAAGGAACACCTTTCTTGAGAATGAAACACTTACACCCGAACACCCGGAAATACTTGAGGTTGGGCTTGTTACCGGTGAGTATTTCATAAGGAGTCTTGTTCAAGCCTTTGCGGAGATACAGCCAATTGGATGCATGACATGCGGTGTTGATGGCTTCGGCCCAAAAGTTGTAAGGAGACTTGAACTCCGCCATCATGGTCCTTGCCGCATCCATTAACGTCCGATTCTTCCTCTCCGCGACACCATTTTATCGAGGGGTGTATGGTGCAAAATATTGATGCTTGATCCCCTCATCACTAAGAAACTCATCCAAGGTGTAGTTCTTGAACTAGGTTGTCAGGACCGGATTTTCGGGATATTAATTTCCTAGAAAATGGCCCTTGTGCTCACCAGCCCCAGGATTACTGTTAGCTGATGAGACACCAACTTGATACAGAAGTTCCAAGCAAAATACGAATTATGTAGTACAAGACCATCCTGGCCTATGAGTACAACAAAAGGTTTCTAGTGGTTGACGGCGGAAGCGGTTTGTGGTTCATCAGCGTCTATGGGACTCCGTTTCACAGGAACAGCTGACCAGGATAATTCCTATCTGCACGAGGCTACTTTTATCATTGCATAGGTTCCGATGCTGTCATCGCATCGCTCCTCTCCATGCAAGAAATCTGGCCAAGACAATAGCCAGGGACAAGCCAGTGAGTACTTTGAATGTACTCGCAAACATTATGAACACGGGTATAATATAACAAACGATAATCATGCTCTGAAATATTCTATGATCACAACGTCAGTCATAAAATAAAATCTCTGATACACGCAAGCAGGTTATTTATATGCATGAATATGCAATAACAGAGTAGTAATAAAATGCACCGATTGGGTGTCTGAAGCGACGCCTCGAAAGGTCAGTAAATAACGAGCATGCCTCGGTCGGGTGTCTGAGCGACACCACATAAAGGGCTTATAAGGTAAATAAATAAGAAGCATGCCACAATCGGGCGTCTAAGCGACACCACATAAAGGGCTTATAAAATAAATAAATAACAAGCATGCCACAGTCGGGCGTCTCAGCGACACCACATAAAGGGCTCATAAAGTAAATAAATAACAAGCATGCCACAGTCGGGCGTCTCAGCGACACCACATAAAGGGCTTATAAAGTAAATAAATAACAAGCATGCCACAGTCGGGCGTCTCAGCGACACCACATAAAGGGCTCATAAAGTAAATAAATAACAAACATGCCACAGTCGAGCATCTTAGCGACACCACATAAAGGGCTTATAAAGTAAATAAATAACAAGCATGCCATAGTCGGGCGTCTAAGCGACACCGCATAAAGGGCTTATAAAATAATCACAGTGAATATCCAGGAGGTAGAACCGTCCCAGGGATACTCGATAATTCAAATAAGATAATGGGTTAGTCCATAATAAAAATAAACATAATCATCACAAGTCACAAGTCATGATCCAAGTTTTGGTTTAACAGTTTCCCCTCCGAAGACCGACACTAAGACCGACACTTGACCCATCCCAGACTGTAGTCCTTAACCACGGACACGGCTATTCGAATAGATATAAACTCTGCAGAGGGTGTACTCCTTACCCACGAGTAACGGATTCCTTTAGTCCATCGGGACTAATTCCGTCTACGGTCTTTTAATTGAAAACACACCTGACCACACACACCAACCTAACTTACCGGTGTCAGGAATCACCCACGACACCTGTTAAGCAAAACTCTAAGTGGGGAGGCTACAACCTCGATTAGCATGGGGTCAAAAAATTTATACCACCCGCAAACTAGGGGGAGCTACCCCTTCGGCTACAACCAAAAACACCCATGCCCCCGGACCAAGTGGCATGCCTACCGGAGGCCTCTGGTATCTTCCACCATGGCCTCTCTCTACGGTGTGTGCTAGGAAAGGGGTTGACAACTTACTGAACCGTACCCTACCTGTGGCAGGAACAAGTGGTAGTACGAAACAAGTATGGGGGGTTACCGGAACAAGACTCGATCTATGGTCGACTCAGGAGGTTTAAGTATTTCCCGCATGGTTAGCATAACAAATATGTTTCAACCAACAGACAAAGTCACCACTCGACATGCTTCACTTTGCCGTACCGGACACAACCGTCTCAACGAAGACCGGAGACAAGCTCGTGTCTACCCAAGACAGAGGCTCTCCCGACTTCCTCCCGGTAGGCATGAAAGGTATACGAGGGTGTCTACTATCACAATATATTGAATGCCAACAGCACAAAATCATCAATATGCACATATGAGTATGATCATATTATCACATGAAATAACGGAAACTTCGGGTCAAGGTGGTGTTGCGATCGTATCAAACAACACACAACAATATTATGCTAGGGTTCAGAATGCTTGCCTTCAAGTGGTGGTGAGGCAGGGGGCATTCCAAACTTTTGAAAGTTTTTCTTCTTTCTCCAAAAATCCTATTTAAGAAAATTTGAAATTAAACATAGTTTAAAAACAGCACAAAAAAAGTTGTTTGGAAAATTTTCAAATAAATATGAAAATAAACTAGACAATATTTGGGAAACAACAGAAAAAGAATCAAGTCATTTGGACTTATATTTAAGAAGATAAGCCCAGTCAAAGTTTAGTCAAGTTCTGTTTTTAAAAGAAACAGAAAAAGGAAAACGGTTCGCCTGGAATACGTCTTCTGAGATTGGTCGCGTACTTACCCGAAATACGCTTCCACCAGAGGAAAATGCATTAGCCGGGTTGCGCCACTAGTGGCTTGGGCTAGCTCACCGACAGGTGGTCCCCACCTGTCGGATTCATCCTCTCCCCTCCCCCACACCCCACCCCGCGCACGCGCCTCGACAGAGACAGGGCTGATTCCAACGGCGATCCCCGGCGACCCAAGCCACCATTCGACACGCTCGCGATATGGGGATGATCGGGGGAAGGCACCGCATCCATCTGCAGTGGTTAGGAGCGCGGGGGAGCTTGCAGGTGGGAGCACCTTCCTCCATGGCGGAGGGAACCTTCGGGAGGGAATGGGGCTTTGCACACCTCGACTCCCGGGCAAAATTGGATGCTGGAAAGGGTCCTCAGGGTCATGATGGAGGTAATGGTGGTGATATGGCAGAGGGAGGGGCTCCGGTGGTGTCGGAATGAACAGAAGGGCGGCGGTGAGCGTCTCGGCCGGAGGTGAAGGAGATGGCCTCTATGGTTCAATTTGATGCGCGGGATCGGTCTAAGGGGAAGACACGGTGCTACCTGAGGCTGACAGAGTGAGGGGGTTTCGTTTTATAGGCGCCAGAGGTCGGTTCGTCGGCTGCCCGAGGATAAGCACGATGGTGGCGGCACTATTGCAGAGCAGGGGAGGTGGGGGCTGGCTGGCAGAGCTTGTAGAGGTAGGCGACGGGGTTCTGGATGAGCACGGAGGGCGGGGGTACTCGGGGACGCACCAGGTGACCCGTACGGCACCGACCACAGCAGACGGCGATGGCGGCTAGCTTCTGGCTTGCCGGAGACGTGGCGAGGGGCTGTGGTGCTCGTGAGGGGGTACAGGTCGAGGCTTGGCCCTACGCTGCGAGTGGCAGAGGGTCAGGATAAGCTTGGGGAAAAGACCAGGGGTGCGACGGCTCGGGCGCGGCACGTGCAAAACACGCGCTCTGGTCGCGCTCCGGGCACGCACGGCAATCGTTCGACGAAATGCCAGAGTGACCAAACTTGCTTGAATGCCAATGCAAATCAACAGACCTAGGTCAGAGACAGTCATAAGGCTACTAGACAACCTGGTTTGGCAAAACAAGCAGGTTCAATGTGCAAACTAAAAATTATGCCAAAACTGCCCATGCACACCAAGTGCTTGACAAATTGCCAAGGGCATCTAGGCAACTCTTGGGGTGGCCAAAAACTCCAGTTTTGGGTCTCTTTAGATGTAGGTGAGGGTGGCAAGGTCATTTGGGCAAAACCAGAAACTTGATAGTGCAAGTTTTGCAAATCTTCAGTTTTGGACAGAAAGAAAAGGCCTTATTGCATGCACTTAAAATCCTCCAATGGGTCCACTCTCCTGGACTTAAGGTTTTGGCAGGGTGGTCTATAAGTAGGAAAAATAATGATGGCTAAAAGGGCAAGTTAAAATGTGGTTGCAGTACAAAGCACCAAGCTGAACCAGAATGAAGATGAGGTTGATTTACTCAATTTTTTCAAAGAACATCACTGGGTTTTTGCATAAAGTTAAATAATATACTACTACCATCATCCCATAATTTTGGTGGAAGCTTTAAAGAAAAATTTAAATAGGTTGTAGTGCAAAATGGCCAACTGGACCAGATTTGAAATTTTGGTGTAGAACTCAAAATCTCCAATGAATAGAAGATATTTTTGCATAAACGTGATTTAAAAACATCACATGACATCTCCAAATTTTGGTTGGAATTTTAAATAAATTTATCAAATGGTTGTAGTTCAAATAGGACCCTAAAACCATGGGAAACCATTTTTAGAGAAATAAAGATCAGGAAGAATAATTATATAACTAATTCCTCTGATAAAAAGAAAAGTTTTTCTTGAGAGGGTATACAAGTCCAACAAAACATTTGGAAAATTTTCACTTGGGGTAAAAACTCCATAATAACAGAGAAAAGAATGGTTCTGAAATCAAAAGAAAATCCAGAAAATAAAAGTTTAAGTTTGTTGGCAAAATTTTAATTAACAAAACAAGGTCAAAGTTTTGGGGTGTCACAACACTACCCCCCTTAAGAAAAATCTTGTCCTCGAGATTTGCTAAGGGTCGTTCTGAAAATATTACTGCTGTCAGCTGATACCAAAGTGTTCACTCATATCACAAACTTGAGTCGTCGGGGTTGGTTTTTGGCAACCACGCTCGGAATTAAAAATGCAACCGCACACCAACATACTTATGCATTTCTACTATTTAAAATAGGGGCGCACAAGCAGACAACATTTAATCATGGCGATACAGGATCACATAATTACGGGGCGTGGTCATACTAAGACCCGGTACTACTCGAGCAACTCTAGTCTACCCCGTTAATATCTAGGTGGGCGTGCCTTGTGGACGTCGAGGCCTCTCCACGGGTTTCACCGTCGGGATTTGCTGGAGGGGGTTGAGGGGCTGCAGGGTCGGGGTAGCGATGATGACCACCCCGGGGGTTGTTTGCCACAATCCCGTTGGAGCGTGTTCCCAAAAGGCGACGAAGCAATTCGGGGGACATCAGAGTATTTTGGTCGATGGCTGGGGCAGACCTGAAGGACTTGATTGGTTGTCCGAACAGCATGACTGGGTTGTCGGCGTCGGGCTCATCTTCTCCTCTTGCCGGGGCTCGGCGGATCAGTTCTCCACGAGCTGCGATCAGATCGAGGGTGATTTGACCGAATAGTCCCTCTAGTGCACTTACATAGCGCACCAGATGCAACAACGCCGGGTCCGTCTCGTGATCTCCGTTGGTAACCTGGGGTGGCCTACCATACCCGTCACGGCTGGGGTAGTAGTAGAACGAGCGACAGTTAACTCTAGGCGACAAATGCCAGAGTTGAACTACAGCCTCTCGAGGAGCTAGTTGGATGGCTTGTGGCTCAAAGGAAGTTGTCCTTCGGGTGAACCGGTAGGGGCGTTCTGGTGACAGACCCCTACCATAGACGTGTACTGTGGCCCAGAATTGACGGTTCTCACCGCTCATGGGCCCTTGATACACAGCATACTCTGGGGGTTCTTCTAATGCAAAGGCACGGAGGGTGAGGTTTGCGAGCACGGTTACAAAACCTCCAAGGTTGGTTGCTGTGGTCTCATTGTGCACGACGGGGCAGGCATTATGGCTTGGTTTTGGGGAAGAGGTTGTGCTGTGTTGTGCTGAGGCTAGTGTGCCCTTTTTTATAGAAAAAAGGGGACGGAGTCTTCCTTCGCACACTTGCGAATGGGACAATTTAGGTGTCTCGGTCAATGGCGCGTGATCGACAGGCTAGGCTGATAGGTTGGGCACCGACTGCCAAAAGTGCCGGGGTCACTGTGTGGCTATCTTACACAAGAACCTTGGCCGGGGTTAGGTTAAGGTCTGGTGGTTTGGTTAGTCTAGGTTTTTCGACCTGGCTAAGATAGGATTAGCCAATGGTCAGCCTGGCTTTGATACCAAGCTTGTCAGGACCGGATTTTCGGGATATTAATTTCCCAGAAAATGGCCCTTATGCTCACCAGCCCCAGGATTACTGTTAGCTGATGAGACACCAACTTGATACAGAAGTTCCAAGCAAAATACAAATTATGTAGTACAAGACCATCCTGGCCTATGAGTACAACAAAAGGTTTCTAGTGGTTGATGGCGGAACCGGTTTGTGGTTCATCAGCGTCTATGGGACTCCGTTTCTCACAGGAACAGCTAACCAGGATAATTCCTATCTTGGCGAGGCTGCTTTTATCATTGCGTAGGTTCCGGTGCTGTCATCGCATGGCTCCTCTCCATGCAAGAAATCTGGCCAAGACAATAGCCAGGGACAAGCCAGTGAGTACTTTGAATGTACTCGCAAACATTATGAACATGGGTATAATATAACAAACCATAATCATGCTCTGAAATATTCTATGATCACAACGTCAGTCATAAAATAAAATCTCTGATACACGCAAGCAGGTTATTTATATGCATGAATATGCAATAACAGAGTAGTAATAAAATGCACCGATTGGGTGTCTGAAGCGACGCCTCGAAAGGTCAGTAAATAACGAGCATGCCTCGGTCGGGTGTCTGAGCGACACCACATAAAGGGCTTATAAGGTAAATAAATAACAAGCATGCCACAGTCGGGCGTCTAAGCGACACCACATAAAGGGCTGATAAAATAAATAAATAACAAGCATGCCACAGTCGGGCGTCTCAGCGACACCACATAAAGGGCTCATAAAGTAAATAAATAACAAGCATGCCACAGTCGGGCGTCTCAGCGACACCACATAAAGGGCTCATAAAGTAAATAAATAACAAGCATGCCACAGTCGGGCGTCTCAGCGACACCACATAAAGGGCTTATAAAGTAAATAAATAACAAGCATGCCACAGTCGGGCGTCTAAGCGACACCGCATAAAGGGCTTATAAAATAATTATGGTGAATATCCAGGAGGTAGAACCGTCCCAGGGATACTCGATAATTCGAATAAGATAATGGGTTAGTCCATAATAAAAATAAACATAATCATAACAAGTCACAAGTCATGATCCAAGTTCTGGTTTAATAGTTTCTCCTCCGAAGACCGACACTAAGACCGACACTTGACCCATCCCAGACTGTAGTCCTTAACGACGGACACGGCTATTCGAATAGATATAAACTCTGCAGAGGGTGTACTCTTTACCCACGAGTAATGGATTCCTTTAGTCCATCGGGACTAATTCTGTCTACGGTCTTTTAATTGAAAACACACCTGACCGCACACACCAACCTAACTTACCGGTGTCAGGAATCACCCACGACACCTGTTAAGCAAAACTCTAAGTGGGGAGGCTACAACCTCGATTAGCATGGGATCACAAAATTTATACCGCGTGCAAACTAGGGGGAGCTACCCCTTCGGCTACGACCGAAAACACCCATGCCCCCGGACCAGGTGGCATGCCTACCGGAGGCCTCCGGTATCTTCCACCATGGCCTCTCTGTACGGTGTGTGTGCTAGGAAAGGGGTTGACAACTTACTGAACCGTACCCTACCTGTGGCAGGAACAAGTGGTAGTACGAAACAAGTATGGGGGGTTACCGGAACAAGACTCGATCTATGGTCGACTCAGGAGGTTTAAGTATTTCTTGCATGGTTAGCATAACAAATATGTTTCAACCAACAGACAAAGTCACCACTCGTCATGCCTCACTTTGCCGTACCGGACACAACTGTCTCAATGAAGACCGGAGACAAGCTTGTGTCTACCCAAGACAGAGGCTCTCCCGACTTCCTCCCGGTAGGCATGAAAGGTATACGAGGGTGTCTACTATCACAATATATCGAATGCCAACAGCACAGAATCATCAATATGCACATATGAGTATGATCATATTATCACATGAAATAACGGAAACTTCGGGTCAAGGTGGTGTTGCGATCGTATCAAACAACACACAACAATATTATGCCAGGGTTCAGAATGCTTGCCTTCAAGTGGTGGTGAGGCAGGGGGCATTCCAAACTTTTGAAAGTTTTTCTTCTTTCTCCAAAAATCCTATTTAAGAAAATTTGAAATTAACACATAGTTTAAAAACAGCAAAAAAAAGTTGTTTGGGAAATTTTCAAATAAATATGAAAATAAACTAGATAATATTTTAGAAACAACAGAAAAAGAATCAAGTCATTTGGACTTATATTTAAGAAGATAAGCCCAGTCAAAGTTTAGTCAAGTTCTGCTTTTAAAAGAAATAGAAAAAGGAAAACGGTTCACCGGGAATACGTCTTCTGAGATTGGTCGCGTACTTACCAGAAATACGCATACAACTGGGGAAAACGCATTAGCTGGGTTGCGCCACTAGTGGCTTGGGCTGGCTCACCGACAGGTGGTCCCCACCTATCGGGTTCATCCTCTCCCCTCCCCCCCCCCCCGCGCGCCTCGACAGAGACATGGGCTGATTCCAACGGCGATCCCCGGCGACCCAAGCCACCATTCGACACGCTCGCGATATGGGGATGATCGGGGGAAGGCACCGCATCCATCTGTAGTGGTTAGGAGCGCGGGGGAGCTTGCAGGTGGGAGAACCTTCCTCCATGGCGGAGGGGAAGCTTCGGGAGGGAATGGGGCTTTGCACACCTCGACTCCCGGGCAAAATTGGATGCTGGAAAGGGTCCTTAGGGTCATGATGGAGGTAATGGTGGTGATAGGGCAGAGGGAGGGGCTCTGGTGGTGTCGGAATGAACAGAAGGGCGACGGTGAGCGTCTCGGCCGGAGGTGAAGGAGATGGCCTCTGCGGTTCAATTTGATGCGCGGGATCGGTCTAAGGGGAAGACACGGTGCTACTTGAGGCTGACAGAGCGAGGGGGTTTCATTTCATAGGCGCCAGAAGGCGGTTCGTCGGCTGCCCGAGGATAAGCACGACGGCAGCGGCACTATTGCAGAGCAGGGGAGGTGGGGGCTGGCTGGCAGAGCTTGCAGAGGTAGGCGACGGGGTTGTGGATGAGCACGGAGGGCGGGGGTACTCGGGGACGCACCAGGTGGCCCGTACGACACCGACCACAGCAGGCGGCGATGGCGGCTAGCTTCTGGCTTGCCGGAGACGTGGCGAGGGGCTGTGGTGCTCGTGAGGGGGTAAAGGTCGAGGCTCGGCCCTACGATGCGAGCGGCAGAGGGTCAGGATAAGCTTGGGGAACAGACCAGGGGCGCGGCACATGCAAAACGCGCGCTCTGGCCGCGCTCCGGGCATGCACGGCAATCATTCGACGAAATGCCAGAGCGACAAAACTTGCTTGAATGCCAATGCAAATCAACAGACCTAGGTCAGAGACAGTCATAAGGCTACTAGACAACCTGGTTTGGCAAAACAAGCAGGTTCAATGTGCAAACTAAAAATTATGCCAAAACTGGCCATGCACACCAGGTGCTTGACAAATTGCCAAGGGCATCTAGGCAACTCTTGGGGTGGCCAAAAACTCCAGTTTTGGGTCTCTTTAGATGTAGGTGAGGGTGGAAAGGTCATTTGGGCAAAACCAGAAACTTGATAGTGCAAGTTTTGCAAATCTTCAGTTTTGGACAGAAAGAAAAAGGCCTTATTGCATGCACTTAAAATCCTCCAATGGGTCCACTCTCCTGGACTTACGGGTTTGGCAGGGTGGTCTATAAGTAGGAAAAATAATCATGGCTAAAAGGGCAAGTTAAAATGTTGTTGCAGTACAAAGCACCAAGCTGAACCAGAATGAAGATGAGGTTGATTTACTCAAATTTTTCAAAGAACATCACTGGGTTTTTGCATAAAGTTAAATAATATACTACTACCATCATCCCATAAGGTTGGTGGAAGCTTTAAATAAAACTTTAAATAGGTTGTAGTGCAAAATGGCCAAATGGACCAGATTTGAAAATTTGGTGTAGAACTCAAAATCTCCAATGAATGGAAGATATTTTTGCATAAAAGTGATTTAAAAACATCAAATGACATCTCCAAATTTTGGTTGGAATTTTAAATAAATTTATCAAATGGTTGTAGTTCAAATAGGACCCTAAAACCATGGGAAACCATTTTTAGAGAAATAAAGATCAGGAAGAATAATTATATAATTAACTCCTCTGATAAAAAGAAAAGTTTTTCTTGAGAGGGTATACAAGTCCAACAAAACATTTGGAAAGTTTTCACTTGGTGTAAAAACTCCATAATAACAGAGAAAAGAATGGTTCTGAAATCAAAAGAAAATCGAGAAAGTAAAAGTTTAAGTTTCTTGGCAAAATTTTAATTAACAAAACAAGGTCAAAATTTTGGGGTGTCACATCGGTGCCGTTGTCACTTCTTATTGTCAAGATCTTTGCATCATGTTGATGTTGAGCTTCATTTGCAAAGTCGATGATAGTTTGTTGGGTTTCACTCTTCCTCTTTAGGAAATACACCCAAGTGTACCTTGAGTAGTCATCGACAATCACCAAGCAATACTTTCTACCCCCAAGACTATCAAAGGATGGAGGCCCAAAGAAATCCATGTGAAGGAGCTCCAAGGGTCTCTTCGAGTAGATGATAATCGTGGGAGGGTGAGACTTCTCATGTAACTTTCCTTCGATACAAGCACTGCAAGCACGATCTTTGGCAAAACTAACATTTGTTAGTCCACGGACATGGTCCCCCTTGAGAAGACTTTGCAAAGATCTCATATTGACGTAGGCTAAATGGTGATGTGAAAGCCACCCCACATCAACTTTAGCCATTAGGCATGTCGCGGTCTTAGTGGGTCGCTCCGAAAAGTTAATCACATAAAGACCGTTCTCGACATGCCCAACAAAGGCTACTTTAAGAGTCTTGCTCCAACAGAGGGCCACGGTATCAATACCAAAGAATGTGGCAAAGCCCATAAGTGCAAGTTGACAAACGTAAAGTATATTGTATGCAAGGGACTCAACAAGCATGACTTTCTCGATCGTGAGATCATGAGAAGTGACAACCTTGCCAAGACCCAATACCTTAGAGGACGAGGCATCACCCCACTCGATGTTTGTGGGTATAGATGGGATCTTGTGCACGTCCACCACCAAGTCCTTGCTTCCGGTCATATGATTTGTGGCTCCACTATCGAGCAACCATGATCCCCCATTGGAAGCAAACACCTACAAGAGATCAATGTTTGGTTTTAGGTACCCATTTTGTGATGGGTCCTTTGATGTTAGTAACAAGGGTATTAGGAACCCAAATAGACCATTCAACGTACTCATAAGGATAACCAACAAATTTATCATAAATGTACCCATCACTAGCACGACACAACACATAAGAAGGGTTAATGTCGCAGGCTTTGTTGGAAGGGGTGGCATTGCCCATTTTGACATCACCACCCTTGACATTGTTCTTCTTCTCCTTTGGAGCACCCTCTCCGTCCTTCACAAAAGTTTGCTTGAGAGGAGGGGGTTGTTTGATCTTGTCATTCTTCTTCTTGTTCTTGGACTTGGGTGCGAACCCAACTCCCTCCTTGGCCACACCTTCCTTTTGATTGCACAAAAGGTCATTGAGATTCTTCTCACCTTGTATGCACGACACAAGGCCTTTCTTAAGTTGCTCCTTCAACTTGGCATTCTCCTCCACAAGATGCACATGCTCACAACACGGGTTAGTAGCATTTGCATTATCAATTAATACCATATGAGGAAAGGTTGATTTCTCCTTGGTTAGCTTCACTTGGAGTTGATCATGAGACTCCTTGAGGCTAGCATGAGCACCCTTCAAGACCTTGTGAGACTTGTCGAGTATATCAAACTCCTCCTTGAGTCTAGCATGGCCAACCCCAAGTTTAGCCTTCTTGAATTTAGCACACGAGATACAACAAGAGCATGATCAAGATCTTTCTTTAATTTAGCATGGTCATTGTTGTGTGACTCCTGAAGAGCCAAACGATGCACACGCTCTTCCTCAAGAGCATTAGAAAGATCTGATATCTCCTCAGCATAGTCACAACTATGACCTTCCATCTTAGAGATGGTTTCTTCATGAGCCTCGATCATGTCATTGGCTTCACCAAGTTGTTCCAACAGAGCAACAAAGTGCTTCTTGGATTTTCCATTGAGCTCACTCATAAAAGACTCAAATTCATTTACTTTCTCATTAGACCCCTCACTTTCATCAATGCAATCCGTCAAGGAGGGATTAGTAATGACAGTTGTTTTGATGTTGGGGGTTACCTTGTTGGTGGCTTTATCCATGAGGCACTTGGCGGTGATGTTCTCGTTGGGTGAGTCGAAGAGGGACACCCGTGGAGTTGTGGCAATGGAAACAAAGGCCATGGCCATGGCTTCACTATCTTCATCATCATCATCATCATCATCATCCTCATGGTATTCTTCTTGAGCCATGAACCCTTTAGTTGGACTCTTCTTGGTGAAGTTGTTCTTGTTGGGGAAGGAATTGGCTTTGTCTTTCCGGATGAGCTTGCCACCAATGTCTTCCCTCTTCTCATAAGGGCACTCCGCAACAAAATGGCTCACACTGCCACAATTGTAGCATGTTCTCACACGTTGCTTGCCCTTGAAGCCACTTGAGTTGTTCTTGTTGAAGTTGGGCCTTGTGTTCTTCTTGCTCCAAAATTTCCTTGAAGTAAGAGCCATGTGCTCATGGTAATCATACTAAGTATCTTCGGGGTTGCTCTCCTCTTCTTCCTCATCATCCTCTTCTTCCACACAAACCTTGGCCTTCAAGGCAAGGTTGGGCTTCTTTGCTCTTTGAGAACGAAACACCGCATTGTCGGCGGTCTTGTCCAAGATCCTCATTGCCACAAACTCATCCAACACTTCACTTGAGGACAAGGTGTGAAAGTCCGGCCTTTGACGGATGACGGAGGACATGGCCTTGTGGTAGGGCATCATGGCCTTGAGGAACTTGCGCTTGATCCAATTGTCATCTGTATCCTTGCTCCCATGATCTCAGAGTGAGACCGCGAGAGTGGTTAATCTCCGGTAAAGCTCACGAGGTTCTTCATCTTCATTCATTGAAAACTCATCGGCTTCATCCTACACCACTTCATAGTTGGAACGTTGAATGCCCGCGCTTCCCTTGTAGAGGGAAATAACATGGTGCCATGCTTCCTTGGCCACGGTGAAGGGTCGGAGATGAGCAATATCTTCGGGTGGAATAGCATCTTGGAGGATGAAGAGAGCATTCTCATTGAATTGATTATCCACGACTTCTCTTGGGGTGAAGTTGCTTCGACCGTGCAGATAAAAACCTTCTTCAATGATTCTCCAAAGATTAGTGTTAACATGGTTTAAATGATGCTTAAAGCGATAGACCCAAGCATCAAAATCCTCATTTTTCACAATCTTAGGGGGAGAACCGGCATGATTTAAATGGGTAGAGGGAATCGGTCCTCCATAAGTAAGTGGAGGTTCCACATGGGCAAATGTGCCACTACCATCTCTACCACTAGACAAAGGAACTTTCTCACTAGTAGCTTCCCCCTTGTCGGAGTTAGCATCCATAACCTTGTTAGTGGGATCGACCACTTCCAACGGTGCGGTGGATAATTTGAGACCATCAAGAAAGTTCTTAAGCATGCCCTTGACCTCGGCCATCATGGAGGTTTTCAATGTGTCCAAAGCCACATTGAATTCCTCACGTGAGACCGAGGTTCCTCCATCAGCCATAGAGAGGACGGAATCACACCGGGGTGCTCCTCCTCACCGTCTACGGTTTCAACCATACTCTTTGGATGACAAAGTCCTTAATAAAGAGACGAGGCTCTGATACCAATTGAGAGGATCGATATAGTTCTCACATGAATAGGCAACTAAGAATTTTTAGCTTTTCTTTATCAAATTAAACTTTGCATCAAAGTAAGTTGTCTAGATATGCAACTAGGTGGGCAACCTATATGATGCAACAACAATAAACACACAAGAAAGCAAAGGATAGAACACAATATATCTTGCACAAGTAAAGGTAAGAGATAACCAAGAGTGGAACCGATGGAGACGAGGATGTGTTACCGAATTTCCTTCCCTTTGAAGGGAAGTGCGTCTCCGTTGGAGCGGTGTGGAGGCACAATGCTCCCAAAGAAGCTACTAGGGCCACCGTATTCTCCTCATGCCCTCACACAATGCGAGATGCCGTGATTCCACTATTGGTGCCCTTGGAGGCGGTGACCGAACCTTTACAAACAAGGTTGGGGAAATCTCCACAACTTAATTGGAGGCTCCCAACGACTCCACGAAGCTTCACCACAATGGACTACGGCTCCGCGGTGACCTCAACCGTCTAGGGTGCTCAAACACCCAAGAGTAACAAGATCCACAAGGGATTAGTGGGGTGAATCAAATTTCTCTTGATGGAAGTATAGATCGAGGCCTTCTCATGCAATCCCTAAAGAATCAACAAGTTTGATTGGCTAGGGAGAGAGATCGAGCGAAAATGGAGCTTAGAGCTTCAATGGAGCTTAGGGATGGAAGAGGTAGTCAAGTCAGAGAAGAAGACACCCCTTTTATAGTGGAAGCACAAATCCAACCGTTATCCACCAACTCAGCCTGCGACGCGCGATACTACCACAACATACGAGCGGTACTACCGCACGGGCCTGCGGTACTACCGCGGGGACCAGACCTAGACCTGTTGTGCTAAGACGGAGAGCGGTAGATAGAGAGAGAGAAGGGCATCTATGGTAGACCTGTTGTGCTAAAACAAGACAGACCTAGACCTGTTGTCCAAGGCCCCCCGATCACCAGCTTGCCACGTGTGGGGCGCGTCTATGGGAAGTTGGAATTCGGCCATGGCCTCTGCCCGCAGGAGCGAGGGGCATCGTGTGGCCAGCTTGTTGGGCAATCCTCGCCGTGTTTTTCTGCAGGGGAGGAACTCAGCGGCGGTGATATGGGGTTGAGAGAGAGAGAGAGAGAGAGAGAGAGAGAGAGAAAGAGAGAGAGAGAGAGAGAGGTCGGTGTCGCGCCATCCATGGTGCTTCGAGGGGAGGAGGTGAACAAGCAATGGGAGAGACTAGACATGAGGAAATGATGTGTGGTTTACAAGGCAGATGAATGGATAAGAGCAACATGAAGAACATCATGCAGGCAGAGTGACAGTAAAAGGGGGCACAAATCTCTTAATGATCCAATGCTCGTCTCATGACAGGCATTATGCGGGATTGGTCGATCAAGATTATTTCCGAATTACTTCATTGCTTTCGGGTCGGGCCATATTTACATCAATGGAATTGGTATGAAACGACTTCATGACTTGCAAAGTTCAGGGGGAGTGTCTCCCTGAATGATAATCTGTTTTTGATCCTCGGATCTTTGATGTTGCACTCTTTTCCTTTGTAAGTTTTCCTAAATGGTTTCTTATGGAAGGTTTTTAATGAGGCAATAGTAATGTAGGCATTGTGATATGTCAGTTTCTCCTTATTTTCCCACTGGGTTTTTGGAAGGAGTTTTTGATGGCATATTGTATATATCTCCTCATATTTTTCATACAGGGTTTTTGGAGGAGACTAATCATGATAATGATGATCAAGATATTGATGATGATGTTTACAAGAATAATTGAAACAGAGATTAGGGTCAGCGTTAGGATTAATTAATTAGTTTAATTGAAGGAAATCCCTACTTAACCGACATGCGGTTTTTCTCTCCCGATAGCTCATGTCCTCATGTAACGGATGCATATTCTAGTCTCATCTCTTGTAAGAGTTGCGACTGTGCGACATGTCCCTTCCGGACATAAACAATGTACATGATCGCAATCAATCGACAGTGATCGTTACTGTTCATTCACACAATTTCTTCACAGAAATGAAGAAGCTGTGATGTAGTGTGGTTGTCGGCATCGACCGTCTCCCGCCGCACCTCAAAAAGCCTTGCCATCCACCTAGAGAGTATATCAGTTCTCACTGTGCTTGTACGGCCACACATAAACATGCTTAGGAGCAAGGTTTTGGTTATCGGTTGAAATTTCGAGATTTTCCATGGTTACCACATATTTCTGAGCCCCTGGGTAAATTTCCATACCGAGCAAAAAATATCATTTTTTAAAACTTTCTGAATTTAAAACGCTTGATTTATAGTAAAGTACATAGGATCTAATTAATGCCATGAGAGTTGGTTTTGGCGTGTTGGTAGCAACCTAGTTCCTGTTTTGAGAGGCCTTTGGTTCGAATGTTCGTTCATTCACTTATTTGAATTAAAAATTTAACTATAAAATTCATTCGAAATATTCTCGGTATTTCTCGGTAACCGTGGTAACCACGTTTACCAGTCCCCCTCGGTAAAATTTCCTAATTTGTTAACAAAAACCTTGCTCAGGAGCAAAGACGACATCGAGGGGCCCGACACATCAAATAATTAAATATTTGGATTCCAAAACACTAGTGGAGTCGGCTTATTTGCCAAAGTGACCAAAGTACCCTGTGAAGGCCACATTACACTCGGCAAAGGGTGCTCGGCATACACCCTTCAGGCAAAGCGGGGTTTGACGAGTTCCTTCTCTCGGGCACTCGGCAAAGCTTTTGCCGAGTGTCAAATGGGGCTACTTGGAAAAATGAAATGTCTAACGGTCAGCTAACGTATATGGTGCTAGTCACGCGGTAGTTATGTTTGCCGAGTGTCTTCGAGCCCAACTCAACAACGATACTTAGCTGAATTAAAAAAACGTTGGTTTTTGCCTAAATCTATATGTTTTTGCCTAAATCTATACGCTGGTGGGGCGTGGTGCAGCTTGTCTTGGACCTCTTGGTGCGTCGACCGCAATAGAAAGAGCCACTGACATATGCACTGAATCACCTGAAGGAAATATGCCCTAGAGGCAATAATAAAGTTGTTATTTTATATTTCCTTATTTCATGATAAATGATAATTATTTATGCAAGAATTGTATTAACCGGAAACTTGATACATGTGTGGATACGTAGACAAAGTACCGTGTCCCTAGTAAGCCTCTACTAGACTAGCTCGTTAAGCAAAGATGGTTAAGTTTCCTAACCATAGACATGTGTTGTCATTTGATAAACGGGATCACATCATTAGGAGAGTGATGTGATGAACAAGACCCATCCGTTAGCTTAGCATTATGATCGTTCAGTTTTATTGCTATTGCTTTCTTCATGTCAAATACATATTCCTCTGACTATGAGATTATGCAACGCCCGGATACCGGATGAATGCCTTGTGTTCTATCAAAGGTCACAACGTAACTGGGTGATTATAAAGATGCTCTACAGGTATCTCCGAAGGTGTTTGTTGGGTTGGCATAGATCAAGATTAGGATTTGTCACTCTGAGTATCGGAGAGGTGGCCCTCTCGCTAATACACATCATAAGAAGCCTTGCAAGCAAAGTGACTAATGAGTTAGTTGCAGGATGATGTATTACGGAACGAGTAAAGAGAATTGCCATTAACGAGATTGAACTAGGTATGAAGATACCAACAATCAAATCTCGGGCAAGTAACATACCTATGACAAAGGGAATAATGTATGTTGTCATAACTGTTCGACCGATAAAGATCTTTGTAGAATATATGGGAGCCAATATGAGCATCCAGGTTCCGCTATTGGTTATTGACCAGAGAGGTGTCTCGGTCATGTCTACATAGTTCTCGAACCCGTACGGTCCGCGTGCTTAACGTTCGATGACGATATTGTATTATATGAGTTATGTTATTTGGTGACCGATTGTTGTTCGAAGTCCAGGATGAGATCCCCTATACTTGTGGGTTATCAAGAACTTTTTCTGGCGCCATTGCCGGGAAGCAATAGCATGGGGTGAACATTCTCGTGTGTGCTTGTTTGCTTTATCACTATGTAGTTTTTATTTCCTGTTCTAAGTTGTTCTATATCTTTAGTTATAGATATGGAACACGAAACACCAAAAAAATTAGTGGTACTTGCTACTCATGGATACGGGGAACCTCCTAAAACCCTCGATGCTCGTTATGTGAAAAATATTATGCAGTACTTTGATAATCCTAAGAAAACCCTTTTCAACTTGATAATGGGAGTAATGTTGGATTATCACTTGACACAAAAAGGGAAATTGTTATGGGATCAAATTGATATGTTGCACCGGTATGCTTGGAATTTATGCCAGAGATATAATTTTACTTGTTGCTCTAGGATGAATGCTCCACACCTTCCCTTTTCATGCAAATTTAATGATAATGAAACCTTTGCTTCTTATGCCAATGGTAGATATGATTATTATCATGTGAAACAAATAGAAGAATTTGATGCTTTTAACGGTCCTTAAGAAATTGAATCTTTGTTTGAAAAGTATGAAGCTTTTTATGATGATGTTTATAGCACTGAAATTTTTTCCATCCGTAAATATTGCTATGATAATTATAAATACAATTCCGATATTGATGAATTTATTGATAAAGTCTCCGCTATCCAAGAAGAGACTAATATTTTGCAAGAGTCTATGGAAGAAGAAATTGATGAAACTGTGAACTCATTGGGTGAAAATGATGATGAGGAGAGCGAAAAACAATAGGAGGAAGAGCGGATTAGCTACCCGTGCCCACCTTCTAATGAGAGTAACTCTTCCACTCATACATTGTTTACTTTCCCTCTTTGATGAACTTACCAAAGGATGAATGCTATGATAATTGCTATGATCCCATTGATTCATTTGGAATATCCCTCTTTGATGAACTTGATGCTTGCTATGCTTGTGGCCATGATGCCAATAGGAATTATGCTATTGGAGATGAACTTGCTATTGTTCCTTATGTTAAACATGAAATTGTTGCTATTGCACCCACACATGATAGTCCTATTATCTTTTTGAATTCTCCAAACTACACTATATCAGATAAGTTTGTTCTTATTAAGGATTATATCGATGGGTTGCCTTTTACCGCTGCGCATGATGATTTTGATGAATATAATATGCATGTGCTTGCTGCTCCTACATGCAATTATTATGATAGAGGAACTACATCTCCACCTCTCTATGTTTCCCACACGATAAAATTGCAAGAAACTACTTATGGTATGTATTGGCCTTTACTTGATGTGCATGAATTGTTCTTATATGGCATGCCGATGCATAGGAAGAGGGTTAGACTTCATCATTGCATGATATATGTTTCTTTGTGCTCACTACTAAATGCGAAATCATTGCTAATTAAAATTGGCTTTGATTTACCTTGGGATCCGGGTGGATTCATTACTTGAGCACTTTATGCCTAGCTTAATGGCTTTAAAGAAAGCGCTGCCAGGGAGACAACCCAGAAGTTTTAGAGAGTCATTTTATTTCTGTTGAGTGATTTTATAAAGCTTAAAAACAAAAAATATAGAGCGGAACTTAAAACTTCACAAAAAGTAAAGTGAAAGTGAGAGAGACAAGCATTGTTGAAGTGGGGGAGCTCCTTGAACTTTTTCATGCCCATGGAAACTTTGCGAATCTCAATTACAGAAAATTTTCAACAAAAAATAATTATCCCCTTATACAAATCCTTTGTATTGTAAAATTATTGTGCCAAGGTTTGCCTTTAGGATGATTCGATTGCTTGTTGGTATGTGCGGTGCAGAAACAGAAACTTTAGCTGTGGCGCATGAATTTTCATTTTTTACTGGAACGTCAAAAGGTTCTGAAACTTTCTTGCACATTATTTCTATACAAATTTTTTATTTCGTCCTAACTTTTCAGAATTTTTGGAGTACCTGAAGTATGGTAGATGTTCAGATTGGTACAGACTGTCCTATTTAAGACAGATTTTGTTTTTGATGCATTGTTTTGCTTGTTTTGATGAAACTATCGATTCTATCGGTGGTATAAGACATAGAAAATTTATGTTACAGTAGCTAAAATGCAAAAACAAAATACAAATTGGTTTGAAACAGTACTTAGAGTAGTGATTTGCTTTATTATACTAATGGATGAAGTGATCAAAGATCGAGGAGGTCTCGATATGAGGGGAAGGTGGAGAGGCAAGAGCTCAAGCTTGGGGATGACCAAGGAACCCCAAGTAAATATTCAAGGAGACGCAAGCGTCTAAGCTTGGGGATGCCCCGAAAGGCATCCCATCTCTCTCCAAAAAGTACTGGTATGTTTTCGTCTTTGTTTCATTCACGTGATATGTGTAAATCTTGGAGCGTCTTTTGCATTTAGTTTTCACTTTTCTTTCATGCACCATGCTGGTATGAGATAGTCCATGTTTTTTTATAGAATGCTCATTGCACTACACTTATATCATTTGAGTATGGCTTTATAAAATTCTTCATGTGCTTCACTTATATTATCTGAAGTTTGGATTGGCTGTTTCTCTTCACGTAGAAAACCGTTGTTTGTAGAATGCTTTTTTGCTTCACTTATATTTGTTAGAGCATGATCTTTTGTAGAAAGAATTAAACTCTCATGCTTCATTTATATCTGTTTAGAGAGTCAATAGGAATTGGTCAATTGCATGGTTAGTCATAAAATCCTACATAAAACTTATGGATCACTGAATATGATATGTTTGATTCCTTGCAATAGTTTTGCGATATAGAGATGGAATATGTGGGGGGTACTAGTGAACTATTGTGGTTAGTAAGAATATTGGTGCTAAGGTTTGTGATTCCCGAAGCATGCACGTATAGTGTCTCATTATGCTATGAAGTTGGAGCATGATTTATTATTGATTGTCTTCCTTATGAGTGGCGGTCGGGGACGAGCGATGGTCTTTTCCTACCAATCTATCCCCCTAGGGGCATGCGTACTAGTACTTTGCTTCGAGGGCTAATAAACTTTTGCAATAAGTATATGAGTTCTTGATGACTAATGTGAGTCCATGGATTATATGCACTCTTACCTTTCCGTAATTTGCTAGCCTCTACGGTACCGCGCATTGCCCTTTCTCACTTCGAGATGTGGTGCAAACTACGCAGGTGCATCCAAACCCCGTGATATGATTCGCTCTATCACACATAAGCCTTATTATATCTTCCTCAAAACAGCCACCACACCTACCTATTTTGGAATTTCCATAGCCATTCTGAGATATATTGACATGCAATTTCCACCGCCTCCGTTTTGATGACTTGAGTATTCATTTTCATATTGCTTTGCATGATTGTAAGATAGCTAGCATGATCTTTACATGGCTTGTCCATTTTTTATATCATTGTTATGCTAGATCATTGCACATTCTGGTACACTGCCAGAGGCATTCATATAGAGTCATATTTTGTTCTAGGTATCGAGTTGTAATTTTTATTTCTTTTGATTTATAAGTAAATAGAAGTGTGATGGTCATCATTATTCATTATTAGAGCATGTCCCAGTGAGGAAAGGATGATGAAGACTTGATTCCCCCACAAGTCGCGATGAGACTCCGGACAATGAGATAAAAAAAGAAAAAGAAAAGAAAAAGAAAAGAAAAATAAAAGAAAAAGAAAAAAAGAAAAAAAGAAAAAAAGAAAAAAAAGAGAGAAGGGGCATTGTTACTATCTTTCACCACACTTGTGCTTCAAAGTAGCACCATGTTTTTCATATAGAGAGTCTCCTATTTAGTCATTTTCATATACTAGTGGGGATTTTTGTTATAGAACTTGGCTTGTATATTCCGATGATGGGCTTCCTCAAATGCTCGAGGTCTTCATGAGCAAGCAAGTTGGATGCACACCCACTTAGTTTACATATTGAGCTTTCATACACTTATAGCTCTTAGTGCATTTGTTGCATGACAATCCCTACTCCTCACGTTTATATCAATTGATGGGCATCTCCATAGCCCGTTGGTTAGTCGCGTCGATGTGAGACTTTCTTACTTTTTTGTCTTCTCTATATTAGCCCCAATCATCATACTCTATTCCACCTATAGTGCTATATCCATGGCTTGCGCTCATGTATTGCATGGGAGTTGAAAAAGTTGAAGCCCATTAAAAAGTATGAACCAATTGCTCGGCTTGTCATCGGGGTTGTGCATGATAAATACTTTGTGTTAAGACGACAGAGCATGAGAGGATTATATGATTTTGTAGGGATAGCTTTCTTTAGCATTGATATTTTGAAAGACATGATTGTTTGTTGGGATGCCTGAGTATTAATGTCTTTATGTCAAATTATAGACTATTACTTTGAATCACTTATGTCTTAATATTCATGCCATGATTAGATATATGATCAAGTTTATGCTATGTAGCATTCCACATCAAAAATTATCTTTTTTATCATTTATCTGCTCGGGGACGAGCAGGAATTAAGCTTGGGGATGCTGATACGTCTCCATCATATCTATAAATTTTGATTGTTTCATCCCAATATTATACAACTTTTATACACTATTGGCAACATTTTATATGATTTATTTGAACTAACATATGGATCCAGTGCCCAGTGCTAGTTCCTGTTTGTTGCATGTTTGTGTTTCGTAGAAAATCCATATCAAACGAAGTCCAAATGCAATAAAATTTTACCGAGAATTATTTTGGAATATTTGTGATTTTTGGGAGTTGGAATCATCAGTAGAGGGGCCCACAGTGACCATAGCCCACCAGGGCGGGCCTGGGGACCTAGGTGCGCCTAGGTGTCTTATTCCCACCTCGTACGTTGGTTGGAGCTCTACTTCGGGCGCAAGGAAGCTTATATCCCGAAAAAAATCATGTTAAAATTTCATCACAATCGGAGTTGTGGATCTCCCCAAATATAAGAAATAGTTTTCCGCCAGATCCAGGGAACACGAAACAAAACATAACAGAGAGGGAGATCCAATCTCGGAGGGGCTCCCGCCCCTCCGCCGCCATGGGGACCATGGACCAGAGGGGGAACCCTCCTCCCATCTAGGGGGGAGACCAAGGAAGAAGAAGAAGGAGGGGGGCTCTCTCCCCCTCTCTCCCAGTGATGCCAGAACGCCGCCGGGGCTAGGATCGTGACGGCGATCTACACCAACAATCTTGCTACCGTCAACACCAACATTCTGCCCACTATGCAGCTGCGGTGTAACACCCCTTCTCCCCACTGTAATCTCTACTTAAACATGGTGTTCAACTCCATATATTATTTCCCAGTGATATTTGGCTATCCTATGATATTTGAGTAGATCTGTTTTGTCCTATGGGTTAATCATGATCTTGATTGGTATGATTGTATATTTTATTTATGGCGTTGTCATACGGTGCCCTCCGTCTCGCGCAAACGTGAGGGATCCCCGCTGTACGGTGTTGCAATACGTTCATGATTCGTTTATGGTGGGTTGCGAGAGTGATAGAAGGTTAAACCCGAGTAGGTGGGTTGTTGCGTATGGGATAAAGAGTACTTGATACTTAATGCTATGGTTGGGTTTCATGACCTTAATGATCTTTAGTAGTTGCGGGTTCTTGCTAGAGTTCCAATCATAAGTGCATATGATCCAAGAAGAGAAAGTATGTTAGCTCATGCCTCTCCCTCAAATAAAATTACGAGAATGATTACCAGTACTTGTTATCGATTGCCTAGGGACAAATGACTTCCTTGTTGACAAAAGCTATCCAATTTTATTACCTTGCAATTTGTTCGTAGTTTTATTCTCGCAAAGTACTTATAGTTTTATTCTTGTAAAATAGTTTCATACTTGTTTTAGGTAAAGCAAACATCAAGTGTGTGTAGCGCTGTATCGGTAGTCGATACAACTTGAGGGAATATTTGTTCTTCCTTTAGCTCCTTATTGGGTTCGACACTCTTATTTATCGAAGAAGGCTACAAACGATCCCCTATACTTGTGGGTTATCAGGTGAGAAATCAACATGTGGTTAAAATCTTCCATCAATATGTGCTAGTCTATTGCAGTCAAACCAAAACTGAGGTTTCTTCTCAAATTGAAAATCAAACCAGGTCCCCTCATCTTTCACTGTAGAGTGGAAGAAGAAGCTTCAGACTAATGAAACAAATATGGCCAATTCCTGAGAGTGTACCCAAAAGTATATGATTGTTTTTCTAGGGGAGGATCCTTAATTCCCACCCATGGCTCCATCATACAAAACATTATCTTTGACAACTTAGTTTTACCATCACAATCCTTCAAAACTATCACACTAAAAAACAATCCACGGTCCACTATATAGAGCGTGCTTCTAGACTCCTTTGTTATCGAATCTCAAGATGAATATATTATTGACAATGTGACTTATCTAGGATTCCTAATAGAGTCCCCATGCCTATTCAGTAGACCTATCAAACATGTTGATGTTGATTTGCGGTGAGCACGCCTTTCCAACCACTGACCACTTAGTAGGCCTTTGTCAGTCTAGATCCTGACCCTCAAAGAAGAGACCTATTAGTTCCTTTGCATTCAAGTTCAGGGATCCTTGTTTGTTTGAGAGATTCATGCCTTCTGAAAGCATTTTTCTCGGTAAGGGACTCTGAAGGTTCTTGGCGTATCGATCATTGGTCGCCCACTTCATTGGATTTGTCGATCCATGCCACGCCTGCTCTCCCATCAGCGCGCAATGTAGACGAAGCACAAAGTCCAACCAATGTACGAGTGTACGTTGTCATTGGCCCATAGATGAATAAAACCCTAACCCTAACACTACATGTCGGTCGCCTATAGTTACCATTTCCTTTCATGGCGGGTCCGCCACTTGCTTTTTTTGAAGTGGAGCCTTTGTTCTTCATTTGGCTTTCTATAATGCCCATCGGAGCCTTTTCCTTTCATTTGGCTCTCATATAGTCTCCTCTATCTATTGGAAGCTAGGACATTGCTCTTTTTTTCAAGGTAAATACACTAGCTAGTGTACAAGCGACTTCAAAAGAATTCTTGTCGCATGTAAAGACGAAACTAAGAGTGTGATACATATAGGTGCATACTTTGTGGAGGATGCAATTTTTAGAAGATATGAATAGCTCCAGGGGACCGAGCACACAAAGGAATCAACCACCATAATCGAATCATTTCCAAAGAACCATAGTCACAAAAGGAGAGACAAGGCATTATCTTCTTTATGGAAAACCCTTCTATACTTAAATGTTGCTTTGCTATTTGATTATTAACAAGAATCTTTTTACTAATATAATAAATGTAAATCTAGATAGATATGGAATGCATTTTGGTCAGTAGGTTTTAAAGAATCATATCAATTTTTGGTATGTTGAAATTAGAAGAAGTTCATGCGAAGGCATGTCACAATGTGTTGTTCCACCTCAAATATGGCATACTAAGTGGTTATTCTCCCTGAATATAGCCCCTCTTCTCATGGACTCTCTCTCTCCTCTCTCACTCCATTGTATATTCCAGAACTGCCGACACTACTCCATAATACCTAACCGGTGAAGGTCCAAACACACCCAGCAGTGACGGGTTCAACTCCCATCAGTAGTCCATCCTTAGTGGAGAAGTAACAGACCACTTACAGGCATGTGTGCACCAATGGTGGTCAAATTGGAAACAAAATCAGGCAATGGCCGGTCCAAACCGGACACCTGCCAATAATGTGTAGTCTCCACTACTCGAACCTTCTTCTCCTCAATATGTTGCACCGTGTGATGTTTGGAGAAGCCATTTAGTTGGGGAGCCGAATAGAGAAAACAATGGTGAGTAGTGGCTTGAAGAATAGGATGTGAGAAGCTGGATGGAGGAGGCCTCCACCATGTTGCACCATCTGCCGATGAGTACTAATCCGTATGGTGCAAGGACCGAGGCAGAAGTGAACACCATCATAATCTGGGTAGCAGAGGAGTTTGGACTGGGTTGTTCCTCCTCTCGGACAAACTCAATGAATTCTTGGAGGCGGCACCCATGCCAGATTCAGCAGAGGTGACAACATTTTAAGGAGGTGGAGGGGCAACACAAGGTTTCTTCCTCGGAGGGTTTATTTTTAGCAAAGAGGGGGAAACAAGCGAAGTATGTGTTGTTGTAGAGGAAAAATCATGAAGACAAGTGTGCTAGTAGCTAGAGAAGGGACAAATCATAGAAGGAAGGAATAATGAGCTTACTGGGTGGGGCTACTTGTTTTTAAGATGCGATCTGGATGAATGGGTAATGATTTAGTCAATATCATGTTGTGACTTGCGCTTGTATGTGGTGAGTTTTATATGACTAACAAGTAGCATGTTTAGCCTCAATATAGTCCTCTGTCACTGATAACAGTGTATCCTTGATGGGCGACATATTGGGCCCGTCACTACTATCTTTTTTCAACAAAAACAGATTTTTAGTTATAATCAGATTCACAACAATCCCGCTGTCCACTAGTGCTAAGTAGCACAGCTGACGGATTGTGTGACCCACCACTTTTGATCAATAACTAGACGATAAGTCTATCTTATTGCACATTTGTTTCTTTGAGATCATGTTAGTGTTTTCCTGTTCACGAAAACATATCAATGGACCCTAATAGGTGTTCTCTTTAGGTGGGGTCAAGAGTGAAAGAGTGGGGAGCTTGGAAGCAGGGAAAAATGGCACCTGGAGGGGTTCAGGTCTCCATGATGAACAACCACAACTTTGATTTGAATGAGCTATCAACTGAGCATGAGCAGCTCAAGAAGGAGCAACCACCTGTGGAGCAGGAGTAGCCACCTGTGGCACAACATGAGCTTTAATATTTACAATGGTTGGAGGCTGCTCAAATCCGCATGTGTGAGCAAAAATAACTCTTGGCAAAAGCATAGCCCTGTCAGAAATTATCAAAAATATCCCTATCCCAAGAATAATGGGAAGCCTTGTGTTGAAGTTTTGAATTTCTCACTTCCTACTTTTTTACCACTGACTGACACTATTGCTATACTTGATGGAGAGAGTTGGTATACCGCCTCATGATCACCCTATCCACTTGGAATGCCTTTTCTATTCATTTCCCATGATGGTTTTGATATGAGAATTTTAACAATAATATATTCATTTGGTAAAGTTTGTGAAACATCAACGATGGAGCTAGGTCTCGGGTCATGTGAAAATATAGTAGTTCAAGAAGTGTGTTAGCTCATGAGACACCCTTCTCTCATACCACCCATGGTGTCAACACACATGCTGAACAACTTAGAAAATATATTATCTCATGATCCAACACACTTCTTGACCTATTGCCTTTCCACATGACCCAAGACTTAGCTCCATCGTTGATGTTTCACAAATCATTACAAAATAAATAAGTTCTTGTTCAAAAAATTTACACACGGTAACCATCATGGAAAATGAATATAAAAGCCATTTTGAGTGGACATGGTGATAATGAGGTAGTATACCAACCCCCTCCCTCAAGTTTAGCAATAGCGCCAGTCAATTGCAAAAAAATAGGAAGCAAGAGATTCAAAAGTTCCACGTAAAGCCTTCCAATCATCCCCGGATAGGGATATTGTTTTGATAATTTTTGACAAGGCTACGCTTTTGGTCAACAGTTATTTTTGCTCACAGATGTGGATTTGAGGAGGCTCCAACCATTATGAATATTAAAGCTCATGTTGCGCCATAGGCGGCTACTCTTGCTCCACGGGCGACTACTCCTGCTTAAGGTTCTCATGCTCAGTAATAGCTCAATTAGATCAAAGTTGTGGTTGTTCATCATGGAGACCTGAACGCCACTAGGTGCCATTTTCCCTCCTGCAAAGCTCCCCACTCTTTCACTCTTGACCCCACCTAAAGATAACACTTGTTAGGGTCAATAGATACGTCTTCGGGCACAAAAAAACACTAACAGAATCTCAAAGAAACAAATGTGCACTACGCTAGAGTTCTCATCTAGGTATTGATCCAAAATGGTGTGTCACAAAAACCGTTAGCTGTGCTAGTTAGCAATAATGGCTGGCGAGATTGTCGTGAAATTGACTATAACTAAAAATCTATTTTTGTTGAAAACGGGTAGTAGTGACGGGCCCAATATGTGGTCCATAAATGATACAATGTTACTAGTGATAGTGGATAATTTTGAGGCTATACATGCTACATGTTAGTCATATACAACCCACAACTTAGAAGCCCTAGTCCCATCCCGACTGTGACTAAATCATTACCCTGT
Source organism: Triticum dicoccoides (assembly GCF_002162155.2). Lineage (NCBI taxonomy): Eukaryota > Viridiplantae > Streptophyta > Magnoliopsida > Poales > Poaceae > Triticum > Triticum dicoccoides. The sequence goes on along the minus strand of NC_041393.1, from coordinate 747,575,102 downwards.
CATTTAGGTCACATGTTAAAAAAAGTAGCCCCACCCAGTAAGCTCATTATTCCTTCTTGCTACCATTCGTCCCTTCTCTAGCTACTAGCTCACTTGTCTTCATGATTTTTCATCCACAGCCGCATAAACTTCCATTTTTAATAGCTCATAATGTCATACACTTACCCCTCTTCCCTGAAAATAATCCCTCTGCGAAAGAAACCTTGCATTGCCCTCCACCTCCTCAATGTTGTCATCTCTACGGAATCTGGCATAGGTGCCGCCTCCAAGAATTCATTGAGTTTGTCTGAGAGTAGTAACACACCGGTAGAACTCGCTTTGCCACCCAGATGATGGTGGTGTTCAATTATGCCTCGGTCCTTGCCCCATACGGGTCACTGTTCATCGGGCGATGGTGCAGCATGGTGGAGGCCTTCTCTGTCCGGCTTCTCGGCTCCTATTCTTCAAGCCACTCCCCATCATTGTTTTCTCTATTTGGATTTCCAACTCTATGGCTTCTCCAAACATAAAACGATGCAACATATCAAGGAGAAGTAGGTTTGAGTAGTGGAGAATACACATTATTGGCAGGTGTCGGAATTGGACCAGCCATGGCCTGATTTTCTTTTCTGATTTGATCACCATTGGCGGGCATGTGCCTGTAAGTGGTTTTTTACTTCTCCACTAAGTATAAATTACTGATGGGTGTTGAACCCGTCAATGTTGGGTGCTTCTGGACCTTCACTAGTTGGGCATTATCGAGTAGTGTCGGCACTTCTCTAATATACAATGCACACACAAACACAGACACAGAGAGAGAGAGAGAGAGAGAGAGAGAGAGAGAGAGAGAGAGAGAGAGAGAGAGAGAGAGAGAGAGAGAGCATGATAAGAGGGGCTATATGCAGGGAGAAAAACTAGTATTTACTTATTTGAGCTGGAATAACATATCGTGACATGCCTTGAAGGCACATGAACTTCTTCTAATTTCAACATACCAAAAAATTTATACGATTCTTTAATACATTCCATATCTGTCAAGAAGCTAATGTCTTGTATCTCTTGTTAATAATCAAAGAGCAAAGCAACATTTAAATATATGTGTTTTCCATAAAGCAGCTAATGTCTTGTATCTCTATTTGTCACTTTGTTTCTTTGGAAATGACTAGATTATGGTGGCTGATTCATTTGTGCGCTCGGTTCCCCTCGAGCTGTTCATATGTGCACATATATGTATCACACTCTTAGTATCATCTTCACATGTGACAAGACTAATTTCGATGTCGCTTGTACACTAGCAAGTGTATTTTCCTTGAAAAAATAAGGGCTAATGTCCTGGCTTCCAATAGATAGAGGAGACTATATTAGTTAGATACAACCGCCATTGTAGAAAGGCAAATGAAGAACAAAGGCTCCACCGTAGAAAAAAGTACCAATTGAAGGACCGTTAGAAATACCTGGTGGCTGGCCCACCATGAAAGGAAATGCTAAGGCAACCTTGTACACTAGCAAGTGTATTTTCCTTGAAAAAATAAGGGCTAATGTCCTGGCTTCCAATAGATAGAGGAGACTATATTAGTTAGATACAACCGCCATTGTAGAAAGGCAAATGAAGAACAAAGGCTCCACCGTAGAAAAAAGTACCAATTGAAGGACCGTTAGAAATACCTGGTGGCTGGCCCACCATGAAAGGAAATGCTAAGGCAACTATAGGCGACTGTCAGGTAGTGCTAGGGTTATGGTTTTATTCATCTATGTGCGATGATGTCGTAAACTCCTACATTGATTAGTCTTCGTGCTTCCTCTCCTTTGCGCAATGATGGGAGAGCAGATGTGGCATAGATTACAACTCAAGTGAAGCGGGCGACCAAAAATGGATAAGCCGAGAAACTTCAAAGTCCCTGACAAACAGAACTGCTTCTGGGGAGGCCGCTAATATCTCAACCAAACAAGGAGCCCTAAACATGACAAAAAAGGAACTAATAATTCTTATGTTTCGGGATCGGGATTCTGGACAGATCGAGGCCCACTAGGTGGTCAGCAGTTGGAAAGGCATGCTCACTCCAGCAAAGCAACATCAACATGTTTCACAAGGCTATGCGAAAGGCATGAGGACTCTACTAGTAAGCCCAAATAAGTCACATTGGCAATAATATCTTCTTCTTGAGATTCGCCAACAAAGGAGTCTAGAAGCACACTCTATATAATGGACCGTGGCAATTTGGTTTTAGTGTGATAGTTTTGAAGGATTATGATGGTAAAACTAGGCCGTCGAAGATAATGTTTTGTATGACGGAGCCATGTATGAGAATTACGGACCTTCTCCTATATATACGATCATATACTTTTTGGAACGCTCTCGGGAATTGGCTTGGTGACGTGCTAAAGGTTCGCGTCCAGAAGGACGAATTTATGGGGGGAACCATGTCAGAGTTAGAGCTAGAATTTTCATAATTGTTTCACTGGTCCGAGGCTTCTTTCTCCACTCTTCAGCTAAAGACGAGGGGACCTTGTTCGATTTTTAATTTGAGAAGATACCTCACTTTTGTATTGACTGCGGCAGACTAGCACATGTTGATGGACTATCTGAACGACATGTTGATTCCTCACCCCAGTTGGGTGAAGGATTGAGGGTATCACTCGGACATAGCTTCTCACAGACAGAAACTGAGTAGAAGCCGGCGATAGAAAGCACTTTAGTTTTGGGAGCACAAGGTCAAGCAAGGGGGGGCATGCAGAGTTGCATGACCTCCCATTTAGGCGCTGGTGATACAATGATTATACTCCCTCTTTGGACTCTCACAATAGCGAGGAACCTCAAGATGATCTTGTAGATGGTAATTGTCTAAGAACGACGTAGTGCAGTCAAGATTGGTGACATGCTTCTGAACTAAGGGATGATTTTCAGCTGAAAAGGAAGTGGGAGCTAAGGACGGAATATAAAAGGAAGCAAGACATAAAAAGTTCTATACGGGAAAGGGTGCAAGGTTTTGGGAAAGGATGACCCATCTACCTCGAGGCAACGCAGACAAGGCACTTGTGTTCATAAGACAAGGCAGAGTGGTGCTCATCACCTAAAGCGTCACAAGGCTTATCAGCTAAAGCTACTGGATAGGAAGTCAGATTAGAGCAAATTTGTGTAGCTAAGGGAGGCTCCGAGATACTGGATGCTAATATATATTTATCTGTGACAATGATGCCTCAACAAAGTATTGTTTGAATCACAGCAACTAGGAGATTACTTGGTGAGTTTCACACAAATGGAGCGCATTAGGGAGAGTGTAGCCAATAATAGCTTTTCAAACATTTGTTTTAGTAGCTACCCGTACACATGGGACAATTAGAGGGAGGAAGATGCGATCATTTAGGTATATTTGGACAGGGGTTCAAGCAATGATGTTTTCATGCATTTATTCTATGATACATCCATTGAACATGTTCTTATAAAGGACCAGACCATGCTTCACTCATTATTAGAGTGCTAGACAACCTGGACAATACACAAGTAAGAGAGGTGGATGCCCCATTTAGGCGTGGGAGTGTGCATGTGATAATAATTCCGGCCAGAGTGCGTTGTATGGGATGATTAACAATGTCACCAATGATATGCAACATTGGAGTGGCTCGGTGTTTTGTTTCATATGTTGTGAGATTACTAGGCACAAGGTCCAGCTTCGATAGAGAGGACATAGCGTTGGGTTCCAGATCCTCACTAGAGATCAGCGAGATTGAAGTGTAGCTTCATGTGGTTCATGCATGGGAACAAATAATGTATAAGCAACGTTCTCGACTGGAATTGAGAATGAGGGCGGATGGCACAAGATGAACGGTTGACAATGAGATGGGGAAGATGTTGGCCGATTTCTATGCTTAGTTGTTTTCTTCAGAAATCTCTGCTGAAGCTGACCACATCTTAGCTCACATCCAACCTTGTGTGACTAGTGATATGGAGGAGAGGGTGAACGCAGACGTGATGGATGAAGAAATTGAGAATGCACTATTCTAAATTGGACTGACAAAAGTGCAGGGCCATACAACCTCTCGACTTATGTTTACCAATTTCACTAGTCGTTGTTAAAAAATGATGTACACATAGTAATAGGGGATTTTTTTTAATGGAGTTGTTGCACCAGAAAAATTCAATGATACGGTTCTAGTCGTGATCCCCAAAATTTACTCCCTGGAGATACTTCCTCAAATCGGATCAATAAGCTTATTGAACACACTCAGTCAGATTACTTCAAAGGCCTAGCAAATAGATTTAAGGTTGTCCTATCCAAAATGATTACGGAGGAACAAAGTACGTTTGTTCAAGGAATAGCAAAATCCAATGTTCACAATTAAACTATACATGACGAAGGCCCATAAGAGGATGGTTTAGATTTTCCTCGATCTGATGATGAGGGCACTTGGTTTCTCAGATAGGTTGATCTTGACGATTATGATGTGTGGTACCCCGGCCAGGTTATTATCAAACTGAATGTAGGGTGCTCTGTCATTCTTACACTATCAAGAGGGCTCTGGGGTGGGCGTAACCTAGTAAGAGCAAGCAGATGCATGACGATGATCCATTGGTTCAGGCCTACATACATTGTGTTTTTCACCTATTTGTTGCAGTTAATGAGTAAGTGTTGTATATCTACAATTTTTTGTATAGACATGGTCGCATGTTGCGACGTTTGTATGAGGTTTCTCAAAAGAAAATGGAATTATTTTCAACGGATAGATTTTAGGAGGAAATGAGTCAGCACGCTCTAGCGCCAGATCCCCCTCGTTTGTCTTCTTCTCTCTTCACCATATCAGCCATTCGCGTTATTTCGACCACATGCGGACCCACCCTTTGTTCCCCTTTCTCTATGACAATGTGTTGGGCTAGCACCGTCACCCAAGGATGCTGTGACTCTCCGACCATCACTGCTACAAGCCAACCATATATGCTGAAAGAGGAGCACTATGCTACATGATCCAAGGCACACGACGTTTCATGGCTGTGAGGGTGTTCGTTAGTGCTGCATCGCAATAGCCGATGTTTTAAGGCAGTGCTCGCTCGTGGTGCTGCGAACACATACCCTCGTCAGGTGCTATAACCATCTTCTCATCTATGCTACAAATGTGACCGGTGTTGCTGGGCGTAGGGGTTGTCGCAACAATTCCTAAGTTGCATAGATCACAGTACTGCAACCACAGGTTCTTGCGGCGTGTTTTTTATCCGACGACCAGTGCCACAAGCCACGACCCATGCGACAAAGGGGTGATGGTTGTGGTCGCATCAACTACTTTGGATGTAAGACAATGTTGCAAGGACGATGCCTCGCTAGCGCACTGTGATAATGCTTGCAGGATACGTAGGCAACATCAGAGATGCTCCAGGACACGGATGTCGGGTGCTGTGATGGGCTGACGTAATAGTCTATTGCGACGATGGGGGAGGGGTGGAGGATACACAGGTTTTGTGGAGTCTATGGAGTAAGACGGGTTCCACTCTCTCTGCTGCCGTGTAGTGTGATTCAATGCTCCACGTGTCGGATCCGATGGCTGTGAGCCGACTAATCTTGTTGACACATAAAACATGCCAAAAAATGTACGGAGATGTTTCTAGCGATTGCATGTTTCTTATTACAGTTCATATGTCTCCCATGCTGCAACACAGTGCCGGAGCTTGCGTTTGTATACGCGGCTAGTGAAAAAACAAATTAGGTGGAATTTGATTAAAATCAGGTGGGAAAGGTGGCCAGGATGGCCCGGCTGACGCGTACCACCGCCCGACCACGTTAATGGAAAGAAAATATGTGCAGCTTCAGTCCAATATATCATTATACTAATGATGACAAAAAAAAAACAGCATGGATCGAGGTAACAAGTTTCAGTCCAATATCAGTATACAAATGATACCAAAAATCCAGCATGGACAGAGCTAACCAGCTTCAGTCCAATATCAGAATACTAATGATGACGAAAAACCAGCCGTGATACTGACAGAGAAAACAGTATGGAGTACTTACCAACCAAGCTTTAAGCCGCAATGCTCCCCCGCATGGGCGGCACCCCCTGGACCGGCTTCATCTCGTTCCCCTCCATCTGGCAGATGAGAACGCTACGATTAAAATGTCCAAGGACAAACCAATCACGTAATTCTTGCACATACACATCAAGTAATTAATTAAGCACCAGTACTAATTCACATGACTAGATTAAAGATTGTCCCTAACTTCAAATCATTAGGCACCGGTTAACTTCAAATCACTAGTAGCAGTGAGGCGAGTTTGCGCGGCTCACCATCTTGTCGTCGGAGAAAGCTTTTGCACGCGGGGTGGGGGCATGAGCACGGCTCACGATCTTGTCGTCAGAGACAGCATGAGCACCGTGGGGCCCCTGGCGCCGGGAGCGCAAGCACCTTCAAGGGGCCTTCCCGGGATTCCCGGGATTCAAGCTCCTCTCTGGTGGCCGCTGGGGGCGGAGTTTTCTGCTTCTGCCGGCGACTCCTGGACTTGCGCTTGCGGACCACCGGCGCAGGCGCCTGTTGCGCAAGCACCTTCCCTTTCCCCTGGGCGACGGCGGCCGCAGGGGTGAGGGCGGATGCGGCGAGGCTCTGCTCCTCGTGGTTGGCGGCGGATATGGCGTTGACGTCCGAGCTAGACATCACGATGGATCGGTCGAGCAGACGAGCAATGTGGGTCGAGGAGAGCAGGATGAGAAGAATGTGAGCGAGCAGCAGAGGAGCAGAAGCGTGCGTTGCCTTTTATGAACTGAAATGGAAGGCAAGGGGCAAGGTGGGGACCGCGTGTGGAACTACAAATTTATTTATTTAATACAAGTATTTAATAGTAGCATATCTTTGGTATATTTCTATTAAAAATTATTATATTTTTTGTATATCTTTGGTATAGTATTAAATATATATTTGGTATACTAGTATCTAATAATATTCTTATATTTGGAACAAAGATATACTACTTTTTGATAGTAATATTCTTATATTTTGGAACAGAGGAAATAGTACTTAATTATTGTATATCTTCGGTATACTATTAAATATATCTTTGGGATACTAGTATTAATAGTCATATTCTTATATTTAATTAGGAATAAAGATATATCACTACTAAATAATATTATCTCTGTTACTAAATATTAGAACAGAGGTGATATTATTTTATAGTATTTAATTGTAGAATATCTTTGGTATACTTCTATTAAATATTCTTATATTTTAGGTATATCTTTGGTATATTGTTAAATATATCTTTGGTATACTAGTATTTAATAGTAATATTCTTATATTTAGAAACAAAGATATACCTACTATTTGGTAGTGCATATATTTGTTTTGGAGGGAGTACTATTACTAGTTATGATTTAGTTCCCTAGTCAAATAATGTAATACGTGGAACTTTTTGACGAAAAATATATCATCTTATATAGCCATGCATTAAGATATAGATACAGAATAAAATAAGTATGTTGGTAATCGCGAACCAACCTGTGGTTCGATGGTTAGATGGACTGGCCGCTTGCGTATGTACTGTGTTCAAAAAATATTTACGTTGGTAATCACCTTGCTCCTATTTTAAACTGAATTTCTTTAAACTCGATTTGTTGGTAAGGAAAAAAGATACTTGTAAATAATCATTTTTTAGATAGAATGGTTGCCATTGTATTCAGAGTTTTTGGCAGTGCCAGAGTTCAAAACGGTCATAGTACATGTTTTTGACAACTCACGCCGACAACCTTCATTAGCTAAGATGTAGGCAATACAATTCATCTCTCTATGAACCCAAGTAATCTTGGACTCGATAAAAGTTTGGAGCATGCCCTTCACATCTTCAACCACCGGACAACGGGGTGATCCGTCCTTCCCTTCAGAGTTGAGCTTGCTCACCACCATCTTGCAGTCCGTCTCCAAGACGATCGTCTAGATTCCAACTTCCTTCTCTAGTGCAAGGACACGCCAACATGCTTGTAACTCCAACACTCTAGGTTTAGCTAGAGAGGGTAAAAGCGCATGAGCCTACAATGAACTCCCTCGGATGGCCTCTCAGGACCGCCTCTCCTCCTCTGTCTTGATTATTGGCCCATACACGGTCAGCATTCCCTTAGATCCGCCCATGCCCTGTCAGGTGCCATCCTTCCTGCCGCTGAGCTACCACTTGTATGTCCTCCTATTGGTGTGCTTGTGCCACTGCTCCACATGAAAGATAGTTTTTTCAGCCACCGATCTGCGTATCTTACTAGTCTAACTCACATTGTTCCTCACAAGTCAGATCTTATAGAAGCCTTGCACAATCCACTACTACAGATTAGAATATCACTGACCTGACCGACCACTGCCCACGCATCAGTGATGAGCATCATCACTGATGAGTCTTCCATGGTGCGTCAGTGATGAGGTATTTTGAGCTCTACTGCATGCTTATTAGAGACGGGTTTGAAATTGATCGGTCAGTGACCATGTGTTCTGATGTCCAAAGTGAACGGATATTTGTCACGTACGGCTGCCACATTTGACCCGCCGAAGTTATTGTATGAAAATAGTCGCTTTCATTTTCTCACCCGTAAGAGTTGTGTTGTACATGTTTTATATCTTCTCCATGCCAATTCCCTAACTCCCACCACCGCTGGCGAGCCCCTCTCCTGTGAGATTGCACTATGCCCGGTCATGGATCCTTTCCAATGGCACACTATCTGAACTCCCCGCGGCCACCAAGTCCGGCCGCGGCCACTCCTACGCCGTCCTGAGCTGCGCTCTCTTGTCGGGCATCACATCGAATGTCTTGGCGTCATAGCCTCCATCTGGCATCTCTGGTTCCGTCAAATCCACCCTGTCGTTGGACATCAGGTCTCCCACTCCATCATGCGAGGTGGTATACCCGATATACTCCTGCCTTGCTCTTTAGTCGTGATGGCGATTATGGTGGTGAACTTTGATTCGTCTTACATTATAGTACTTCTAGGCTTTTCTGTGTTACTAACCATGGTGCGGATGTAATTTTATATGGTTAGTTCATGTATTTGGTTATAGAAATCTATAGGGGTTGATATATTTCAACCAATTTTTTGTAGGGTTCCATGTATTATAACTTATAGATATTTTTGTAGCATTAGCTCTATCTTTGTAGAAATCTGTTAAGAATTTAGAGTTTAGTGCAACTATTCGGATGGTGTAGCACTACACACTTCTTAGTAGACAGATGATGAAACTTGTTACCTTTACACACAACTAAGGCACGCCATGCTTTGACTACTATGCGTTGAAGAATAACTTAAGTTCATTAACTCATTCTAATGAAAGGAGTAATGTCATTGATGTGGATAATAAGATTACTTATGTTATCTCTGGTTTATATGTTCTTGAACAAAGCAATTATTCCTTTTATTGATCTCTATGTAAGTTGAAAACTACATAACAACTATTGTGGTGAAACAGATATCCATTTAGTTGCACTGCACACAAAAAATGCCATTTTTGCCATTAGTTGGAAGGGCGATACTCCATAAAAAGGTGAACCTCATCTGGATAAACTTCGAGTTTTTTGTCCGTTGTAAACACACCAATGCTTAAGTCAAGTACTGGGTTAACTAATTTCTTATTTCTTAAAGTTTGCTTGCATTTGATCTGAAATAATAGATCGATGAATATCTTATGTCATGCCAGTTTTTGTTTTATGGAGAGTTTTATTTTGGTGCCACTACATAAATGAAGATGATGAGTGGTGCTACAAATTTACCTATTGGTGCAAGCACCGACTGGTTTCATCGGTATTTGCTACACTGGCCATTGGATTTGACATAGATTGGTGAGATAATTATTCTCATCATCTCCTTCCTATGGAGAGCCCGTTAGTTTGCTAAGAGGCACGATAGATAGACTACTCGAGATTATGAGTAGTTTAGGCATATTTAAATTTATATGTATATCCTTTGTCAAGTTTGTTAAGTGGTTCGACGAATAGACTAATCTTTGTAATGTGCTGGAGGTATCTATGTTCCATATATATGTTGGTTTGTTAAGTGGCTCGATTGATAGACTACTCTTTGTAATGTGGTAGATTGGATGGCGCGTAGAACCCCCGAGAGGCCCTTGCGGCACCCCACCCGGAAATGGAAGGCACAGAGAGCTCTCTCGCTCGCGAAGTCCCCAGGGAGGCGGTACTCCAACATCCTTTATCAGGGTAATATGTATGTTCCTTTTCTAGTTTGTTAAGTTGCTTGACGGATAGACTACTGTTTGTAATGTGGTAGAAGTATCTATGTTCCAGATATATGTTTGTCGTCAAGTGTGTCAATGTACATTTTTTCTTCTATGGAAAGCAACTTCCGCAAATGAATGATGTATGCATGCATACTCTATTCATATGTTTCCAAAATTTTCATTTGCGTGCGTTTCTTGTACCAACATCAATATAGCCAAGCAATAAAAGGAGCAAATTCAACCTGCGATGAACTATTATCACTGAGAGGCTAGCAGTCTGTGATGAAGTGTTATCAATGACAAGCCAGGATGCCCGTCTGTGGTGTCAAAGTCACAACTTACCCAGAGGCATTGAAAGGCCACTAGCAGGTTAGTGATGACAAAATTTTGATTGTTAGTGCCATTTGGATATGTAGTAGTGACCAACCTTTTTTCGTTTTCCTACGCCCGACCCAACAAATCCCTGAACCATCCACACAAGTCACTGTCGGTGTGGACGTTCGACCGTGGCGCCATAATACTAGCACCCATAGCTGATTGTAGGCACCTCCATAATATATTGGAATAATGGCACCACCAGAAATGGAGCAATAATATAGAGTCACCTCATCCACAAGCCACACACGGCACCCCTTCTTTGATATATAGTCCAATGGTGCAGCTGTTCCCCCACTGCCAATCCATTCTTAAACATACTCCAGACATAAACCTTCACTTTATTAGGCACCTCAGCATCCCTAAAGAGAAGCCATCCGCTGTGGCTATGCACCGATGAAGAGGGTGTAAAATCTAGGGCTAAGCGTGTTGCCTCGGGCAGGGACGCCTTCGTGTTAATATAGGCAAAGCAATTACATGATAAGGCGCAGGTGGTTAGTTGGTTGCTAACTTGCCCTCTACTCCAAGCTATACATGAGATAGAGATTATCCTAACCAACAACCTGCGCCTCAACTCAACAATTACAATCACGTTACAATGTCACGATACAACTACGGTCCTATACATTTAACATCCTCCCTCAATCTTAACGTATCGAGGTTCAGATTGCGCTTGAAGGCCTGTAGTTGCTTGACTTGTAACGGTTTTGTGAACCCATCTGCAACTTGATCTCCTGTTGGGATGAACTGAATATCTAGCAACTTTTGTGCAACCCTTTCTCGTACAAAATGGTAATCAATCTCTATGTGCTTTGTTCGTGCATGAAATACTGGATTTGCAGACAAATACATTGCTCCAAGATTGTCACACCATAGGCACGACACATTTGTTCTTCCAATGCCAAGTTCATCAAGTAAAGTTTCAATCCACATTACCTCAGCTGTTGCGTTTGCCAAAGATTTGTATTCTGCCTCAGTGCTTGAGCGTGACACTGTAGCCTGCTTCTTAGCACTCCAGGATATCAGATTCGACCCAAGAAAGATTGCAAATCCCCCTGTAGATCTTCTATCATCAGGGCATCCAGCCCAGTCTGCATCAGAAAATGCACTTCCTGTAGTTGAAGAAGATTTGCATAATTTCAGCCCTGTGTTGGCACTTCCTTCAACATACCTCAATATCCTTTTTACTGCTGTCCAGTGTGCAGAAGTAGGAGCATGTAAGAATTGACAAACTTTATTAACGGCGAAGGATATATCAGGCCTCGTTAGTGTCAAGTACTGGAGAGCACCAACCACACTTCTGTACTTAGTTCCTTCTTCTGGGCTTAGCAATTCTCCTTCATATAATGACAACTTATCAGTGACAGCCATAGGTGTACTGGAGGGTTTGCAATCCTTCATGCCTACACGGCTGATTACATCTTTGGCATATTTTTCCTGAGTTAACATAATACCATCATGCATTTTTTTTACCTCAATACCTAGGAAGTAGTGTAACTCTCCTAGGTCTTTAAGAGCAAACTCATTCTTTAAATTCGATAACAATGCTGTGGTGGCTTCCTGTGAAGAGCTGGCAACAATTATGTCATCAACATACATTAACATAAATATCATCACCTTCCCTTTTTTGAAGAAGAAAAGAGAAGTGTCACCCCTTGAAGGCTTAAAACCAAGTTGCTGAAGCTTTGCACTTAATCTTGAATACCAGGCTCTAGGTGCCTGCTTTAGGCCATACAAGGCCTTGTCCAACTTGCACACATGATATGGCTTTGAACCATTTTCAAACCCAGGTGGTTGTCTCATATAGACCTCCTCCTCGAGAACGCCATGTAAGAACGCATTCTGAACATCCAATTGGCGAAGATTCCATCCCCTGGAGACAGCAATAGATAGAACAAGTCTAATAGTAGCAGCTTTAACTACGGGACTAAAAGTATCCTCATAATCAATACCATAACGTTGTGTGAAGCCCTTAGCTACTAATCTAGCCTTATATCTATCTATTGTACCATCAGGTCTCTTTTTAATTTTATAGACCCATTTACAATCAATGATATTCCTCCCTCGCATAGGAGGAACCAAACACCAAGTTTGGTTTTTCATAAGTGCATGATACTCTACATTCATGGCATTTTTTCAATTATCATTGCCGAGAGCTTCGGTCAGGTTTTGGGGCTCACCGGTAGAAGCAAAATTTGCAAATTTGAAGTGCTTATTATACCTGAGTGTCCCATCTTTGTAAACTGTGGGCTTTGAAATACCTCTTTGTGCTCGTGTAGTCATCCGAGGAGGCGTACTGGAGTGCACAGGTGCAGCATCCGCAGAAGATCCCGATCCTGCCACAGCAGACCCAACCTCGTCGGTCGCGCGGTCGGACGATGTTGGATCGCGTGCTGGTGGATCAGGAGGATCCCGCCTCGACGAGTCAGCGGGCGACACGTGACCACGGGCCAACGTGCGGTCGCGCCCACCATCAGTGCGACGCGCAGCAGGGGACAGGTGACCAGGTTCAGGCCCACCCGCCTCGTGACGACTCGGGCGCGGAGACAGAGAAGAGGCCGGCCCACCCGACCGGCCTAGAGATCCGTGCCAGGCGTCACCCGAGGAGTGGACGACCCGGATTCTGGTGGGGGCGGTGTCGAAGGATCTGCCTGGGGTGTCAGCGGATCCGCCTGGGAATCTGTTCCCGCGTCAGCTGCAAAATCGGCACGTCCAGGCGAATCTGCCTCGTGTTCGCCGCCAGGTGTTTCCTGCTGCTGTTGCATAAAATCACAAGCATTTGGAGTGTAGTTTTTTTCACCGCTATCTCTGTCAGAACTAGGACTATATAACAAATGTTCATCAGCATAATATTCATCCCCATGATCGGTTGGCTTTAGTAGCTCCGGACTCAAAAGAAGAATTTCTGCCCGAAGCCGTGCGCCGGCATTTGGACGAAGTGTAGCGAAGGGAAAAACATTTTCATCGAAGATGACATCTCTGGAGATATACACTCGTCCTGTTGACACATCAAGACATTTAAATCCTTTGTGAAGATTGCTATATCCAAGGAAGGTGCATTGTTTGGAACGAAACTGAAGTTTGTGTTGGTTATAGGGTCGGGGATTGGGCCAACAAGCACACCCAAAAATCCTAAGTGCGGAATAATTGGGTTTTTCATGAAACAATCGCTCAAGAGGGGTTTCAAACTTGAGAATTTTACTAGGGAGGCGATTGATCAAATAGGTAGCAGCAATGAACGCCTCATCCCAGAATTTTAAGGGCATAGAGGCTTGGGCAAGAAGAGATAAGCCCACTTCGACTATATGTCGATGTTTTCTCTCTGCTGACCCGTTCTGTTGATGCGCATGGGGACAGGATACATGATGAGATATTCCTATTTTGGTGAAGAAGGAGCTGAGTTTTTCATACTCCCCTCCCCAATCTGTTTGAAGAGCAAGAATTTTTCGATTAAACTGTCGTTCAACAAGGTGCTGAAAGTCATGAAACTTTTGAAAAACTTCAGACTTGTGTTTGATCAAATATATCCAAGTGAACTTGCTGAAATCATCAATAAAACTCACATAATATTTCTTTCTGCCTACTGTCTCAACAGCAGGTCCCCAAACATCAGAGAAAATAAGTTCTAAAGGAAATTTGGATTCACTTATTGATTTTGGATAAGGTAATTGGTGACTTTTTCCCTGTTGACAGGCGTCACAAACAGAATCACTACTGGAAAAACTAGCACAAGGGAGTTTATTTTGACTAAGAATTTTCTTGACAACTAAAGGAGATGGATGACCTAAACGTCGGTGCCATCTATCCGAAGATATTTTGGTGGCACTGAGCATCTGCTTCTTGACGTTGGATCCCTTGTGCTTGACGGGGTATAGACCACATCTACCCCTGCCTCGAAGAAGAACCTTCCTCGTTCCCCGTTCCTTAACAAGAAAAGAGTGAGGGTGAATTTCACAGAATGTGTTATTGTCAAGAGCAAGACGACTAGCAGAGATTAGGCTCTTGCTAGCTTCTGGAACATGAAGGATATTATTTAGGTAAAGATCACGATCAGGGGTACGAATAGCTGAGTGACCAATATGTTCTATAGCCATACCTGATCCGCTAGCCGTGTGGATTTGCTCGTTCCCGGTGTAGCGGTCACGGACAGTCAGCTTCTCAATGTCTCCTGTGATGTGATCGGTGGCGCCGCTGTCAAGGTACCAGTTTGTGTCCACCCCATACTGAGGTGCTGCCAGGTTCGCTGTCCTTTCTTCTCCTCCTTGGTAGGCTTCATCATAGCGCTTCCAGCACTTCCACGCTGGATGGCCCAGTTTGCCACAGATCTGGCATTGGATCCTCGGTGCAGGGGCATTGTTGTAGTTGCCCCCGCCGCCGTTGTTGTTGTAGTGGCCTCCTCCTCCTTGTCCACCGCGGCCGCCAGGCTTGACGTGGAGGCGGCCACGGTCACCACCGTTGTTGTTGTTTCCGCCGCGGCCACGGCCACGGTCACCACCGCGCCCGCGACCTCTGGTGGCAGCGTTGGCGGAGGACTGCGATACTCCGCCACGAAGCTTCATCCTCGTCTCGAAGCTGATGAGCTGAGAGAACAGCTCGGGCACGGTGATCGGCTCCACTCTGGAGCACATAGCAGAGACCACCGGATCAAATTCCTCGTCCAGGCCAGTGAGGATGTGAGAGACGATGTCGTCGTCGTCGATCTTCTTCCCTGCTGCGATGAGTTCATCACACAGAGACTTGACTTTCCCGACGTAGTCGGTGATGGAGGAGTTTCCTTTCTGCAGGTTGGCGAGGGTGATGCGCACGTTGACAGTCTGGGCACGAGTGTGAGACGCAAGCATCTCTGCAACCGTGTTCCAGAGCTCCGCCGATGTGTGACAGGTGGCGACCTGGACGGCCATCTCACGGGGCAGAGTTGTCAGAAGGTAAGAAAAGACTTGCTGATCTTGAGCGTACCAGGTCTGGAACTCCGGGTTGGGCTTCTTTGTCTTGGTTTTGCCATCGGATGTGGCTTCTTCAAGGTGCATCGGTGGCACCGGATGATCGACGTCGAGGTACTGCTCCATGCGGGCACCTCTGATCGCCGACAGGACCGTCGCCCGCCATAGGGCTTGGTTGTTCTTGCTGAGCTTCTCGGAGACGGCGTGCACAAACGGAGAGGATGGGAAGGAGTTTGAAGGTGTCGCCATGGATGATCTCGAGGAGTGCTCTGATGACCATGTAAAATCTAGGGCTAAGCATGTTGCCTCTGGCAGGGACGCCTTCGTGTTAATATAGGCAAAGCAATTACATGATAAGGCGCAGGTGGTTAGTTGGTTGCTAACTTGCCCTCTACTCCAAGCTATACATGAGATAGAGATTATCCTAACCAATAACCTGCGCCTCAACTCAACAATTACAATCACGTTACAATGTCACGATACAACTACGGTCCTATACGTTTAACAGAGGGCCCTGCCCGACACACCTTCCACCAAGTTTGTGCCATGCAAAGATGATACACAAAGCAAACAGTAAACTGTCTATTCCTAGTAAAATTCGACGACATATAATCTTCAGTGTCTGGTCCACCAATGGCAATCTGCTTAATGTCATGAACAGTTTTGGGAGTAAAAAGAACAACCAATTTGCTCTCGCCCCCCAGCAGGTCCCATGCGAATTTAGTAAGTCGTTGACATGGCTGATTTGTTGTGTGTGCCAAACAACTTGTGTTTTCAGGCATCCAACTGTTGTGATCCAATTATTGTGTGCAATATTAGTACTAGAACAATTTCTAGTTCTCCAGATTAAGCCCATACGTAGAAGATCATTTTCTGAAAAGGATGCTCCTCCAAGTGGAAGAATAACCGTTCGAGCATCTTGACACCCAGAAATCTCCTTGAGGGAAATATCGGGCCTTAACACTCTAGCGCATAGCGGCTGAGGCACCATAAGAATTCCCCATCCTTGTTTTTCTAGTAGCTAGGGCTTGATTGAATGCCCCAAAATCTCTGAATCTCATACCTACGTCTCTCTTGCTCATGCACATTTTGTCCAAGCCACCCAATGCACCTTCCATTCACCATTTGTACCTCCCCACCACGACTTCAAAGAAATAGAAGTCGGGTTCCGACACATATTCTTTGGTTACTGGAAGCAGCTCATTGTGTAGGTCGGTGCATCGCACACGACAATTGTAGCCAACACCTTCCTCGCAGCTTTAGAAAGACCTTGATCTTTCCACCCGGTGTTATTTGCACTTTAGCTTTCTTGCACATGTCTGATTGTCCCCTCGTTCGTTCTACCAACCATGGTGACGCCCATCGTACATGCTACTGCACTTGTACAGTAAACACTTAACTGGAGAGGAGACGAACCCCAGAACCGATTGAGGTACAAACACAAATAGTAGGCAGTTATTATTAAACCGCATGCTAAAATCTCTAGTATGGGAGAATATTTGGTTAATAAATTTCTAGTTTTTTTGTAACATATTTAATGCCGAGCGATAAATGCCGCTGGCGTTTCTTTCCATCCATCCCCAGGCAGCGCAAGCAGGGCGGCCAGGAGGCTTTAGCTATCTCATTCTTCTCCTCTCGCCCCTCATTCTTTGCTTCTTCTCCGGCCGCATGAACTAATCCTCATCCTTCTCTCCACGCATCACCGAAGAACCATCGACCATGATGGCCAGCCCTAGCACGGCCAGCACCATGTTCGCAACGAACGACTCAGAGGAACACCCCCTCGCTGCCCCTCCCCCCTCCCCCGCCCTCGCTCCCAGCGTGCTGGCACCCTGGCCCAAGGGACGCCGCATGGCCACCACCGCCCCCACCCCGGCGGCCGAGAGAGAGGCGTCGGAGTCCCTGGAGGGCCACTTCACGGCGGCTGCATCCCCGGCGGCGGTGCCCCCGCCTGTCTCCGAGAACGGGCGAATAGCTCCCATGCGACGTTGTTGAGTTCAATTGTATCTCATGCGACGTCGCTGGCTGTAATGGCTCTCATGCGACACCTGTGTTGCAAAAAATAGCTGCCGTGCGACATTGCTGCCTAATCCAAAGACACATGTTTAAAACTCGAATCAGGTGAGCCCCTACGTAACAAAGCGGGACCCATAGCATGGGACCCACTAACTTATCCAGCTCATCATTGGTACGTAACAAAACGGGACCCACGGCATGGGACCCACTAACTTATCCAGCGCAGCATTGGTACAAAAGAGGACACCGAGCCATGCAGCACCCGCGCCCGCCCCCCATCCTCGCCCCGCTCCCCGACCGTTGTTCTTCTTCTTCTCCGGCGACGACGTGCAGCAACGCCGTTCCGGGCGGCGACCTAGCAATGTCGAGCTCTGCTTCAGCCTCCCGCCGCTCATGGCCGCGCTATGGCGCAGTGCCCATGACAAGGTGCCCTGCATGCCCACGTACCGCACCCCTGAAGCGGCTAGTCACAACGTCCGGCAAGAATGGCAACCTTGGGCGGGAATTCGTGAAAGGCGAGAGCAAACCAGAGCAGGGAAATGTGAGATTTTACTTCTCAGTATGCCAATTTTGGTTTTTGTCTCCCAATTTCATATTTTTCATCAGATTTGGGATTTAGGGTTCATCTTTTCGATTTCAGAAATCGAAGCAATGCGCCCATTTTGAGTGGCTAGCTGCGTACATAGAGCGGATTCAACTGGAGGGAGCATCAGGGGAGCTCGATTTACCGTTGGAGGCGGAGAAGTTTGGATTGGGCCAAGTCTGGATCTGGGGCCCCTGGATCTGGCAATTCCATTGGTGCTACTGTGGGGGATGCAGGAGGGACGGCAGAGCTGAAGATGCTGAACAAGCAGATGAAGAAACTCATCGAATTGAAGAAGCATGGAAATTTGATGGCCAGAATTTTTTATGTTTGTGTAATTGCTCTCGCATTTGTTTATGTGACGATAATTAGTCGTTAGTGAATAGATGGGGCATCATTTGTAATCGCAATGATATGGATGTTTGAGTAGAAGTGTTGCGCTGTACGAATTCGGCATGTCTTCTCCACTCTGTTTCGGCCCCGTTTATTCAGTTCTGCAGTTCGTCATCAGTTTCAATTTCAGGGGCAGTTTCAGTGGTAGAGGAAGAAAAGGAAAAAAAAGGTTTGTCGACAGTTGCCTGAAAAGGCCAGGCCCATATAGAAGGTAGGCAGGGCCGAATAGAACATATCCAGGCCCATTGATAAAAAAATGTGTAGCTGGTGCAAAAAAAGTGCACACGGTCATTGACATCGATATATCTTTTCGGCTTAGGTTATTTCACAAATTTTAAGCTTCCTGCAATCATCTTTTTTGAGATAACTCATCTGATAATTATTTGAGCTATTGTTATGCACAAGCTATCGTGTCCGATAGTAGGGTCCCGTGTTGTTTCGGCTAAAACAAAAGGTTGGTTCTAGTTAGCAGTCTAACTTGCAGTTTTTGTGAACCAAAAACATTGCAATTGTTTGGTTCTAGTTTACTTCCTCCGTCCTGGTGTGTTGGGAAGTGTAAGTCATAATATGCATTAGCTGCCGCTTTTTTCCTCCGGTGATTAATTGTGGATGGCTGGCAAAGAGGGAAATATCCAATGCATGCATAGGAAACCAGCGGTGATTAGGCAAGAGATTGCAATGAGGTGGGCCTGGTGGAACCTAAATTGCAGAGCTTTTTATTAGGTGCCCTATGCACCTGTTTGGAGGGAGTATTTGAACCAAGCACCATTATTTATTTTTTTTGGTTTGTGCTATGGTGTTTTCAAAGTTTTTACTCGTGTGCATAAAACATAAAAGGAAAATAATTAACTGGACACGTGCTAACAACAATTTTTATGATTGGATCATGTTTTAGTGCATTTTTAAGTTCGCATGGCCACATAAATAAAATGCAATGAAGAAACTCTAGGCCCGAAAATACATTAATAGATAGCACGATAGAGGGGCATCGGGTACCCTAGTAGCGTCCCCTGACAACATATAGAGGGGCATCCCCTTACAACATATAGTGCATAAAACATGAAAGAAAAATAACTAAAACTAGATAGAAGACACGGGCACACATGCCCGAACCAACACAACACAAGCTAGATAGAAATACTCGGCCAGCAGAACACTCGAACAACTCCTTGGCCCCTCCTTAGCCGGCGCCCCTCACTCATCGTTCTCCGGCATCTGGTAGGGGAGGGTGTGCATGCCGTTGGCCGCGGGGAAGATGTGGTGGAAGTTGGTGAAGATGTTGTAGGTGGTGAACGCGGTGAACTCACATCCACACCAAAATACCTGGTCGAGGAGGTGGTAAGCGTCGTAGGGGTTGGTAAAGCTGACGTAGAGGCCGATGACGATGCCGTTGACGGCGGCCCCATTGCTACACCTCGTGGAGGTGGAACATGGGCGGAGTGCCCGGAGGGAGGTGGCGGTAGCCGGCTTAGAGGAAGAAGCGAGTCAACTCTCTAGGGCCCCTCCACCTTGAGATGGCCCACACCCTCAGGCTATTCTCAACAATGACTCCGGCCAGGTACTCCCTCTCCGGCACGGTGCGAGGGCGACGGTAGGTAGGGCCGTTGAACTGCATGGTGGCTCCAGTGGTGGATTGGCTCGAAAAGAAGAAGCGGAGGAGGCTTGAGAGATGAGTGTGAGAGGGATGAGGAAATGGTGCCCTTTTATAGCCGCCCGCGTTGCAGCCGTAGTCAATGCGCACGATGCTTTCGATCGTTTTCTCTTCTCCGTGCGTGGTGGCAAAATTAATTGCGGCAAAGCATCCAAAGAGGCACGGGCGGAACAGGAGAGATGCTTCGTTTTGGACTTGCACCGGCGGTGACGGTAAGGCTTCATCCGCGCATGACACTGAAAAAGGAGCTGCACCACTGACGCGTCCGTTCCATGTGTAAGGTTCGTGCATGCAATTTTTAAAATAGCTTAGATGTGACGTACCTATACGCTGCGCCCCTGTCGCTGCTTTACTGTGTCGCTGCGTGCATGCAAATCGCTAGGCTGTGTCGATGGCTTCACGAGCAGAATAGCTAGGCTGCGACGCTGTTGCATGGCATGCATGGTGGCCCATCCCTCTTGCATGCATGCGACGTGGCCGCGCGCACGCACGCCAGGCTCTGCCGGGCCCGATCCGCTTGGCCCAACGATCACTGAGATGCTCCCCCACTCAATGTTATCTGTTCGTCAAAGAAAAAAAATGGTGGCCAATCAGATTGGAGAATCAGGGCTCCCACGGATCGCCCCAGCTGCACCCGCAGAATCCTTCTAGAAGGCCTATCCGATGGTCGCATTTTGGCGCTAGGGTTAGATCGACGGTGGACGTTTGGCGTTAGGGTTAGATGGGTTTTGGAGGCAGTCAACGGGGTTTTGAAAGGTTTGACCGAACATTCAAATGTGTATAACTAATTCAAAAAAATCTAAAAAATGAAAAACCTGCGCATATAGTCTTGTTATGTTACATAGTTATGATATAAAATGGTAAACTTGATCTAATGATCTTTGCATGAAAAAACCTTCACAAATTGGACTATCTTGACTGAGGTTGCATAGAGTTCAAAGGAGTGAGAAGAGGGTTTGAGGTTTTGAAAATGCAAAAAATGAAAAACCTCACGTTAGATTCACTTTGGAGTGAATAAGCAGGATCTGAAGTTATTTTTGCATTTTAAATTTTTAACTTGTTTTATTGCTGACTTTGTATTAAAGGGTGTTTTTTCAAAAATAAATTAATAATACGAATACTTATTCAAAAAAAGGCAAGGCTTTGTATTGATCCTATATAGGTATAATATAAGCTAAGAAAATCTTTTTGGGTGATTTTGAGAAGGTCGAAAGAAAAAATTGCTTAGAAAAGGGGTGGTTTTCCTTACTTGGGAGCCTGTTTGGACAACATTTTGAGTGACTATGAGTTGGACTTCGCAAAAAGGGTTGGATTTATGCATTAAAGTGCATAGTAGTATATAAAATAGTGCAACATCACAGAACAAACAAATGAACTCCAAAAATATTGGAGATAGGTTCAAATTTGAATGTTGGTTCAAATTTGAATTTGAATTTCAAGTCAAATCAACATCATAGCACATAAGCTTTACATCAAAGAACATAAGTTTTCACATAAAATGACAACAAACTTGAGTTTTCACATCAAATCACATCACATTTGAATGATTTTGACTCTATTTCTTTTGCTTCTTTCTACCACTCGATTTCTTCTCCTTTTTCCACTGTTTGGTTCCACGGCGCCCAGTTTGTTGATGTTGATACTCTTGGTTTTCTTGCCAACTCCACTACGCCGCCTCAACTTTTCCACCTGACCATGTCCCACTTCTTCAGTTTGCACTTCTGCAGATTCAGTAGATGGCACACATTGTTCAACTTCTTCAGTTTGCAACTCAATACTTGGCAACACAACCTCCAAACATGGGAACACAACTGTCAAAGCAGATTCGCATGGCAGCACAACAGTTGCATCATCTGCAACAGTTTCAGATTGCCCTAGCGCCTGCGAAACAGATTCAGTATGCATCACATCGTCCAAAACAAAAACAGTTAGCTCAAGTTCAGCAGTAACAGTTTCATTTTGCTCCATATCTTTGTCACCAAAAATTATCTGCTCCATATCTTTGTCACCAAACATTATCTGCTCAGTTCTCTTCCTTCTAAAGCCATTGAGTCTTGCTTTTTTCACTGGCCACCATTGTTCAACAACAAGAGGTGGGGCTTTTTCTGCACGCTTCCTCCTAAAAATAAAGCATTTCACTTGGTTAGATACTAGAACAAGTAGCAAAATCAAAAACTTGCAAAAACGGTAACATAAACATACTTTGGCCTCTGAGGAGTGTAGATGCATTTGTATGAACCAACTCTATGCCCAAGAGCTTCACACAACTTGCACATGTTTTTGTTACCTTTTTGAGCCCTTTTGGGCTTTTCATTCTTTTCCTTATCATTTTTCCCCTTCTTACTACAACCACCTTTCTCAAACCAAGCTTTGAATCTGCTCTGTTTTGGCCTCCTAGCCTTTCTTCTAGTGATAAGGGGACACAAGGTAAATTCTATTTCCACCTCAGGCCACTGAGATTGGTCAGTCAGTGCAGGAATTGGACTTGCATATGCAGCTTTGAATTTTCGTACTAAATAATACTCATGCAAATATGGGTGCATATTTAACCTGGGTTTAGATGCCAAAAAAAGTATTGCACGCTCACATGGTTTTCCAGTGTGTTGCCACTCTTGGCAAGTGCACTCATGCAACTCAGTATTTACCACATGCCTCTTGCCACTCTTTGTATCTCTAACTTCAGCACCCCACAAGGAAGATTTCTCAATAGATAGATGTGAAAGATTTCTACTCCTGTTGACCACCTGTTGTACGACTGCTGGAAGCTTGTCCCCTTCCAAAATATTAGCAATTTGTCCTCTCAACTCACACAAATGCATGATCTTGATCCTTATTTGGTCCACCATGTCATGCACAGGCAAGTCTTCAAATCCTTCACTTTGTTGTTAAAACTTTCTGCCAAGTTGTTATTGATATGATCACATTTTATGGCAGTATTAAAACCTGATCTGTACCACAACAGAGAATGGTGGTTGTTCAACCATGAAGCAAATTCATTTTCACTACATGATGCCAATATCTTACCAAGGTGATAGGAATGTGTCAGTCTGGTGTAGGATCTTGCTGCTGGCCACATGCGCCCAAATTCATCTCCTCTAAAAATTTTATCTGATTCATCCACATATGTCCAAATCACTCCCTCTGCTCAGCATGGGGGAAAACTTTTTTACTGCATTTTCCAACCCTTTACATGCATCTGTGTGGATGGCCAAAGGAGAAACTGGCCCTATGCATCTTTTCAGTTGCATCATGAACCATATCCATGATGCCTCTGTCTCTGATTGAAACATCCCCTAATGCAACTGGGAACATCCAGTTGTGTCCATCTAGAGCATTGCATGCAGTCAACTGACCATTCCACTTTCCAGTCAAAAAAGATGAGTCTATGCTCAAATATGGATGACAACCTACTTTGAATCCATCTATGCAAGGCTTCAAACACATAAAAAACTTGCTCAAAAAACCATGCCATCCTCTGTTACCTCTGTATCTATCTCCACCACACTTCCAGGTGACCTTTTCTCCACCTCTGCTTTATAACTATAAAACATCCTAAATGTATTTGCCCAGTCACCATACAATGATTTGATGGCCCTTTGTTTTGCTTTCCACACTATGGTATATTGCAGCTGGATGGGGTACAGCTTCTCCAAGTCAACTTTAAGCCTCTTTGCAGTAGTGTTTGGAGTCTTGGCTAAAATAGGTGTAATCTTATCTGTAACCCAAAGCTGTGATGTCATCTTTGAAACTCTCTGTGAAGTGGTCATACATGTATGCTGGTGTGGTATTTGATTTACCCTTATTGTACTTCCATCAGGTTGTAGTCCGGCAGATATGTACCATTTGCAAGCATTGCCACCACCATCATAACCTTTGCATCGAGCATAAAATTTCTTTCGATCAGTCCACATAGTCTTGGCATCAAATTCTGTTTTCACTGCATAGGTCCTGAAAGACATCTTAAACTCAACCATGCTTGGCCACAACTTTCCCACCTCAATAACTGGGTTCTCTTTGTCATACAAACAAACCAGCTCATTATCATCTGCATCGTCCACATCATCTGCAGCCTCTCTCATCAGCTCTTATTCATCCTCATTTGCATTTCTAGGGCCTGTGTTACCATCAGCAGGAAAAGAATTGTCATCCTTCTCCTTATCTTTGTCATCCACTTCAATGCCAAACATTTCGGCCATATCAATGTCAGATATTGGTGTAATGACCAAATCTGTTTTTTCATTCAACTCTACTACATTCCAGTCAACAACAATCTTCCTAGCACCATGGGTTCCCTCCTCTCCATCTGCATCAATCCCTGTATCTTCAGCTACTACAGTCGGTTCAGTCAACAATGCCAACATCTTCTTTTGTGAAACCCACTCATCATCTTCCACATGTGCAGCCATCTTTGATGGCACATAACCAACTCTAGAATAAGTTTGCAGATCAATTAGCTCTGCATAAAATGTTACTTGTTCTCTTGCCCACCCTGTCGGTGTCAAAACCGGCGGATCTCGGGTAGGGGGTCCCGAACTATGCGTCTAAGGCTAATGGTAACAGGAGGCGGGGGACACGATGTTTTACCCAGGTTCGGGCCCTCTCGATGGAGGTAATAACCTACTTCCTGCTTGATTGATCTTGATGATATGAGTATTACAAGAGTTGATCTACCATGAGATCATAAAGGCTAAACCCTAGAAGCTAGCCTATGATAATGATTGTTCTTGTCCTACGGACTAAGCCCTCCAGTTTATATAGACATCAGAGGGGGCTAGGGTTACACAGAGTCGGTTACAGAGAAGGACATCTACATATCCGAATTGCCAAGCTTGCCTTCCACGCAAAGGAGAGTCCCCTCCGGACACGGGACAAAGTCTTCAATCTTGTATCTTCATAGTCCAACAGTCCGGCCAAAGTATATAGTCCGGCTGTCCGAGGACCCCTTAATCCCGGACTCCCTCAGTAGTCCCTGAACCAGGATTCAATGACGATGAGTCTGGCACGCAGATTGTCTTTGGCATTGCAAGGCGGGTTCCTTCTTCGAATACTCCATAGAAGATTTTGAACACAAGAATCGTGTCCGGCTCTGTAAAACAAATTCCACGTACCACCGTAGAGAGCACAATATTCCACAAATTTAATCTACTGACAACTTTTCATAGCGTGACATCACGCCACGGCCTGGTCATTATTCGAACCATTTTTCACAACTAGCCACTACACGTGCTGCGAGGCGGTTTTATTGGCACGTCTCGTCGAAGCAGAAATCGCGTTCCCCTTATCACGGGATTCTCATCAATACAGGTGTGGGTAACCCAACCGCACTTTTTTAATATGACTCCTCGATTTTAGGCAAGTCCCAAACGGTCACGCGGGGGACGCTTAATATTCGTCCTCTTTATAAGGGGGCCAAAGCCTGTCCTTTTCTTCTCACGCTCGATCCTTCCCCTCCCGCACCTCGAGTTCCAACACCCAAGGCTCAAGCTAAGTGCTTCGGACCTTCAACCATGTCCGGATCCAACCTTCAAGGCTGGTGGATGGCAGAGGAGGACATCAAGAAGCTTAGGGAGCCCAGGTATCTCACCGCTAAAATCCCACACAGGCTGCCTGCTCTAGGGCAGGTCATCCCCACTCCCGAACCCAACAAGAGTGTCGTATTTATTTCCCACTTCCTCCGAGGGGTAGGTTTTAGTCTTGATCCCTTTGTGAGAGGGATCATTTTCAATTACGGGCTAGACTTCCATGATCTAGCTCCGGATTCCATCCTTCACATCTCGTCGTTTATCATCGTGTGTGAAGCCTTCCTCCGCATCACCCCCCACTTCGGCCTATGGCTCAAGACCTTCAATGTGAGGCCGAAGATGATTGACGGGCGCCACGAGGAGTGCAGAGGCGCTATAATAAGAAAAGGTGCCGACGCCCCATGGCCAAAGGGTTCCTTCACGGAAACTTCCGACTTATGGAAACGGGAGTGGTTTTACATCACGGCTCCCCGAGGTACAAAGCGGGCGGCCGCTCCAGCGTTCCGCTCGGGCCCTCCGCTTCAATTGGCGTCATTGGTCAACAAGGGGCTGGACTGGGGGCCAGTTAACGATCTGCCGACACTGCAAAGCCGCATCCGATACCTCCTTAAGAGGGATATCAATCTTGTCAAGGTAATGCAAGTAATGCTGGCTCGTCGGGTCCTGCCATGCCAACGTCGACCTCTCCGTATGTGGGAGTTCAACCCGGAAGGACCGTGAACCATTCAACAATTCTTTGGCGTGACGCTCAAAGAGATGTATGGATCATTCTTCGGATCACGAATAAAGTGTCCAGACACCACCGAGGATGTGGGTCTCAACTGCAACCGTACGGATACCCAAGTAAGTAATTCCGCTACCGAACACGCCATCCTTTATGTTTGTTTTTTCATTCCAAAAACTTGCTCTCTGCCAGGACTGGATAAGGAAGGCGGAGAGGATTAGGTGTTCGCCTCACCTTCCCGAAGGCTCGCCAAATCCTTTATTGACCAGGATGCGTGAGCGCGCACCGTATCAGGTGCCATCAGGAGAAGGTGAGTGGAGGAATAGAGAAGCCACAGGTGGGCCTCATACTTCACACATCCAAATCGGGGGAGTAAGTTCCTCCGCGAAGGAGGATAATCAGGGAGGTGAATCTAAAATCCCCTCTCCTCACGGTAAGAAAAGGGCCACCTCTGAAGAGTTGGAAGCGGAGGCTTCCAAACGAGGGAAGAAACCCTCGCCAGGGGGCCCTGCCCCAGAGGGCGTCCTTACCGCACAACGCCCGCGAGGGGGCCAGCCCTCAACCGAGCCGTAAGTAAAAAGAGTACTTTGGTAAACATATCCTCTTTTGTCTCTGAGAATATTAACCGAGACATATTTGTTGCAGTCCGGCTCGTAGCCCTTCTCCACAGAGTTTGTCTTCGGGGGATCTTCTTCCGGAGATGATGGAGAGTGAAATGCCTCCTCCCGCCTCCCCGCCACATGGGGCGGAGGATCCCGAGGTGTCGTCACAGAGGATTTCTCCTGATCCGCCGAGGCCAGAAGTTGACACTTCGGCTGCCAGAAGTCCGGAATATTCGGTTCCCAAGGAGAGCGACAGAAAGAGTCCGGGATTGTTCGGCACACAGCCAGACACACTGATGGGTCTTCTGGAGCGAGCGGCCATCTCAGAGACGCATCGTGCCTTAATGGGTACGGTGGTTGAGAGGATTTCATCCGCCAACAGCGGTTTGAATGAAGCTTTTACGAGTCTGCTGAGAGGATTTGAGGTACGTAAAAAAATAATATATGTATTTTTGACGGTACCGCACATGCTAGGTGTGCTTTGTATAGATAGTAGCCCCTGAGACTCTGGTTGTCATCCAGAGGTGGCAAACAGAGGATCATAATCCCAGGTAACAATCGCTTTGCTTTAATGTGCAGGCGGTTGAGGGTCCGGCGGCTGACCGGACTGCTGATTTTGCCGAACTGAAGCGGCAGCTTGACGTAGTAGATGCCGACATCGCGCTTGTTAATAAGCGGCTTGACGAGGCCCAGGGTATGTATGTTCGGCTTGTCAGCAAATGTTAAGAGGAGCATGATGCTAGTATCTATAATATGCTGTGACTGCAGATGGAGCTGCTGCCGTAGAGACCCTTCATGCGAAGCTTGCCTGACCCAAGGAACAAGCCCGAATAAGTGATTCGGCTGCCCGGAAGGCGATCAAAGAGTTAAGAGCCGAACAGGCTGCTCATCGCCGGAGCAAAGAAAGGATAGCCAAGATGGCTGTTGAGCTGAAAGATGCCGCCGACCGCTATGAGCTCCTTGAAAAGGAAAGCCAAGTGAAAGCGGCTGACCTGAAGAAGGCCCTGGATGCAGCCAAGCAAACCCGCTCTGAAATGAGAGGGATAAGGGAGGAGCTTCGTGAAGCCGGAGTTATTACGGCTGTGAGCCCCTATTTGTTGCTGATGAAGTTCGAAGATCTGAAGTATTCCCCTCTGGATCAGTTGTGGAGTGCTGCAGACGTGTACGCAGACTTGGCAAAGAGAGCTGCCGATGCGACTGAGTTTTACAAAGATCGGAAAGACCATGAGGTAGAAAAGTTGTTCTGGTCGCAGTTTAGTGCCCCGACGCGTCTGCTGCCATTGAATGAGAGAATGGCCGCATGGGCTGAGCTCCATAGGTTGTCTGGGCTTTCTATGAGGTCTGCCGTGGATCATCTTTGGCCGAGGGGACCAAGGCCGGACAGTTATTTTGGTTTGGTGCAACAATTCCTTGGTGTTGTGGCGCATATCTACGCTGTGAAGAGGTCGGCGTGCATGGAGGGTGCGCGGATGGCCCTTGCCCGTGTTAAGACATACTGGGCAGGGATGGAAGACACCGCTATTGCAACCCAGGGTCCAGCGGGAGGCCAGGATCCGGCCGAGCACTATTTTGAAGAAGTCCTAGAAGGTGCCCGTTTAATAGAGGCTCAGTGCTCGAAGAGTACCATGTTCGAGTGACATGTTTCTGAATTGTAAGGACAATGATATTTTATTATAAAGGTTGTGTTTATACTTTTGCCTGAGAGTATTATAGTGCCACCTGTGCGGCCGTTTATGGATGTATGTATATAACCTGAAAGTTTGCAGTCGTCGGCTTCAGCCCCCATGCATATAATGTGGGGGTGTTCGGAAAAGCGCGTAATCACACTTGATCCAACGTCTTGGTCCATTAAGGAGGTGATAGCGTGGCGAACCAGGCAATCGGACTATATAGCTTTAACACTTTCACTTAGCCATAGGAGTTTGACGATGGGGCTACTATATAGCCCCTGGTACTTCCGCGTTCATCCGATCGAATGTGGTGCGCATACGTACATGACCGGGAAACCAGTCCTTCGTTAATGCGGAGGAATCACAAAGATTCCGCTGAGTCATCGAGTGGTTGACCAGTCTCGCGCTATATCATGACAGTCAGTTTTCTGCTTTCTCTACTTAGGTGCTCACCCAGATGAACCAGGGCACAATCACAGTAGTTTTCCCAGTGCCCCCTTAGCCGATAGAGCAGAACATAAGGTAGCAAAACACGGGAGCCGGGCAAACCCAACATTTGACCAAAGACATGATTCGGAGCTGATGCATATAAGGCCAAACTCGCGACGTCAAACACTCCCTAAGGTATTCAGACTTTACGACATATACTGGGCTGAGTAACGCCCTCGATAATGAGCCTTGTGTTTCCAGGTACATGCATTAGTCTGGCATGACAAAGTGTCAAGAACGCCAGTATCCCTCCCAGTTGTGTTAAGTGACCGGAGGGTATGAAGCAACAAGAGACATTAAAAAAGGTTTATGCAGGGTCTTAATCTAAAAAGAAACCTTTGAGCGGGGCCCTGCTGCACGTCTGCGCCTTTATCTCCGTTGTGCACTAGTAGAAAAAGGGTCAAATGTGAAGCACATTAGTGCCGGTTTGTATTTGAGCCGGCACAAATGTATACATTAGTGCCGGTTCCAACGGCTAGCCGGGCCTCTCTCATTAGTACCGGTTCGTGGCTAACCTTTAGCACCGGTTCGGGCCACGAACCGGTACTAATGAGAGTGGTGGCAGGATGTTGTCAGTCTGTTCCCCCTCCAGCACCTTTAGTACCGGTTCTTGGCACGAACCGGTACTAAAGGTCGTCCTACATAAACCCTTCGTCCACCCGAGCTCTCTCTGTTCTTCCCCTTTCCCCTCTCCTCTCTGTTCTTCCCCTCTTCCTCTCGAGCTCATCACACATTTTACCCAAAATTTGTCAAGATTTGAAGGCCCCCATCCATTCAAATGATTACAAAGGTTAGCAACTTTGTCCTTTCATCTCTCATTGCTAGATTAGCTCTTGCAATGCTTTATATTGTTATTAATTTGTGAGTTTAGTAATTTGGGAGGAAAAATATATATATGTGCTAGTATTTGATTTATATGCAATTTGAGGTCAAAAATAACACTTAGTTTGCATAGGGTGTGGTTTAATTAGTGCCTTCTAAATCTCCGTCGTAACCACCGTCGATCGCCCGCACCGTCCCGTCGCCGGCACCACCTTGTGGTGAGCCTCTTGTTCATGAAATTTCATATAAAAAATTGATGTTTGTGTGATTTGGATATATAGTTACTCGTATAATAATTATCTTACACGTACGTTGTTTGTTATACATGGTTCCATGGTTTTGATGTCCATCCCCGTCGGCCCTCGTCCTTGTTATGATTCGGATGTGGTATATTCTCTTTTAAAACTATTTGTTGCATTTCGTGTTTATGACAAATTATGCCCATCAAGTTGACATAGATATTTTTATCTAGGAGGTATGTGAACCGGAAATTCCAACCGACCCTATTGTCGAGAGGTTAAATTTAGTTGAAAGAGAAAACAAGTACTTGAAAGAAAAATTGAAAAGAATTGAGGGGGAGAAGATGGAATTGGAGTTGCATGTTGCCGATGTCGTCGATGATCACAAGATCAAGATGGAGAAAATGCGCTTAAAGATTAGAAAGATTAGAAAATATGCCATCGATAGTGAGGCTTGGTATCATTATGCTGTTGGATCAATTGTTACCTTAGTTGCGATCTTGATCGCATTTGTTGTTGCATTTAAATGCTTTAGCTAGAGAGTTATTTGTTTGTTGCATTTAAGTGTTGTATGAACTTTATGTATGAACTAGTATTAATTTGGTCTATTTGGTGTTGTGTAATGAAGATGAGCCGACAATGAATGTACGATGACCGGTGCTCTCCCCAGTTCGTTGAGGGCGTGCATACTTTTCTGCTTGCGGCTGAGGCACAAAAGCGGGTGGATTGTTTTATGCCTTGTCCATGTGCTGGCTGTAAGAATGGTCGCAATTACTCTACGTCAAGAACCATTCACGTCCACCTGTTTGAGTCCGGTTTCATGCCCCACTATAATGTTTGGACCAAGCACGGAGAAAGAGGGGTTATGATGGAAGACAATGAAGAAGAAGAGGACGACGACAGCTATACTGGCCATGGGTTCCCTGAATACGATGATACAACGATGGGGGAAGAAGCTGAGCCGGTAATGCGGGAAGAAGCTGAGCCGGCAATGTGGGAAGAAGCTGAAGAAGAGGCATCATATGAGCCCGTTGATGATCTAGGTCAGGCCATTGCCGATGCAAAGAGAAACTGTGCAAGTGATTTGGAGAAGAAGAAGTTGCAGCGCATGTTAGAGGATCACAAAAACTTGTTGTACCCGAATTGCGTAGGTGACAAGAAAAAGCTGGGCACCACACTGGAATTGCTGCAATGGAAGGCAGAGAATGGTGTATCTGACAAGGGATTTGGAAAGTTGCTGGTAATGATAAAGGATATGCTTCCAAAGGACAACGAATTGCCCGAGAGTATGTACGAAGCAAAGAAGGCTGTCTGCCCTCTAGGGTTAGAGGTGCAAAAGATACATGCATGCACTAATGATTGCATCCTCTACCGCGGTGAGTACGAGGATTTGAACGCTTGCCCGGTATGTGGTGCATTGCGCTATAAGATCAGCCGCGATGAGCATGGTGATGTCGAGGGCGAGCGCCCCAGGAAGAAGATTCCTGCCAAGGTGATGTGGTATTCTCCTATAATACCACGGTACGTTTGTTCCAAAACAAAGAGCATGCCAAGGCGATGCGATGGCACGGAGAAGACCGTAAGAAAGACAGAAAGTTGAGAGTACCCGCTGACGGGTCAAAGTGGAGAAAAATCGAAAGAATGTACGGGAAGGAGTTTGCAGATGACGCAAGGAGCATATGGTTTGGTCTAAGCGCAGATGTCATTAATCCTTTTGGGGAGCAGAGCAGCAACCATAGCACCTGGCCTGTGACTCTATGTTTGTATAACCTTCCTCCTTGGTTGTGCATGAAAAGGAAGTTCATTATGATGCCAGTGCTCATCCAAGGCCCTAAGCAACCCGGCAACGACATTGATGTGTACCTAAGGCCATTAGTTGAAGAACTCTTACAACTGTGGAATGGAACAGGTGTACGTGCGTGGGATGAGCACATGGGGGAAGAATTTGACCTAAAGGCGTTGCTGTTCATGACCATCAATGATTGTCCTGCTCTCAGTAACCTTTCAGGACAGACAAACAAGGGATACCGCGGATGCACGCACTGTTTGGATGATACCGACAGTATATATTTGAATAGTTGCAAGAAGAATGTGTACCTGGGACATCGTCGATTTCTTCCCAGCAGGCATCCCATAAGAAAGAAAGGCAAGCATTTCAAAGGTGAGGCAGATCACCGGACGAAGCCTTGCCACCGTACTGGTGCTGATGTACATGATATGGTCAAGGATTTGAAGGTGATATTTGGAAAGGGTCCTGGCAGACAACCTGTTCCGAAGGACCCTGACGGACGCGCACCCATGTGGAAGAAGAAATCTATATTTTGGGACCTGCCATATTGGAAAGACCTAGAGGTCCGCTCCGCAATCGACGTGATGCACGTGACGAAGAATCTTTGCGTGACCCTGCTGTTGGGGAACATAGTAATTTCAAAAAATTTCCTACGCAGACGCAAGATCATGGTGACGATATAGCAACCAGAGGGGAGAGTGTTTGTCCACGTACCCTCGTAGACCGTACGCGGAAGCATTAGCACAACACGGTTGATGTAGTCGTACGTCTTCACGATCCGACCGATCCAAGCACCGAACATACGGAGCCTCTGAGTTCAGCACACGTTCAGCTCGATGACGATCTCCGGCCCTCCGATCCAGCAAAGGCTCCGGAGATGAGTTCCGTCAGCACGACGGCGTGGTGACGATGATGATGTTCTACCGGCGCAGGGCTTCGCCTAAACTCCGTGACGATATGACCGAGGTGGAATATGGTGGAAGGGGGCACCGCACATGGCTAAGGAACGATCCGTAGATCAACTTGTGTGTCTATGGGGTGCCCCCCGCCCCCGTATATAAAGGAGCCAGGGGGAGAAGGCGGCCGGCCTAGAGGGCGCGCCAAGGGGGGGAGTCCTACTCCCACCGGGAGTAGGACTCCCTCTTTCCAAGTAGGAGTAGGAGAAGGGGGGAAAGAGGAGGAAGAGGGGAAGGAAAGGGGGGGCGCCGTCCCCCTTCCCTTGTCCTATTCGGACTAGGAGGGGGAGGGGCGCGCGGCCCCCTCCTGGCTCCTTCCCTCTTCTCCCTCTTGGCCCATGTAGGCCCATTAACCCCCCGGGGGGTTCCGGTAACCTCCCGGTACTCCGGTAAAATGCCGATTTCACCCGGA
Organism: Triticum dicoccoides; assembly: GCF_002162155.2. Lineage (NCBI taxonomy): Eukaryota > Viridiplantae > Streptophyta > Magnoliopsida > Poales > Poaceae > Triticum > Triticum dicoccoides. Next base: position 747,541,754 of record NC_041393.1, on the reverse strand, counting down.
ACTATTCCGATGTCCAAACATAGGCTTCCAATATATCAATCTTTATGTCTCGACCATTCCGAGACTCCTCGTCATGTCCGTGATCACATCCGAGACTCCGAACAAACTTCGTTACATCAAAACTTATAAACTCATAATAAAACTGTCAACAAAACGTTAAGCGTGCGGACCCTACGGGTTCGAGAACTATGTAGACATGACCTAAAACCATTCTCGGTCAATAACCAATAGCGGGACCTGGATGCCCATATTGGTTCCTACATATTCTACGAAGATCTTTATCGGTCAAACCGCATAACAACATACGTTGTTCCCTTTGTCATCGGTATGTTACTTGCTCGAGATTTGATCGTCGGTATCCGATACCTAGTTCAATCTCGTTACCGGCAAGTCTCTTTACTCGTTCTGTAATACGTCATCTCATAACTAACTCATTAGTTATAATGCTTGCAAGGCTTAAGTGATGAGTATTACCGAGAGGGCCCAGAGATACCTCTCCGACAATCGGAGTGACAAAACCTAATCTCGAAATACGCCAACTCAACATGTACCTTCGTAGACACCTGGAGTACTCCTTTATAATCACCCAGTTACGTTGTGACATTTGGTAGTACCCAAAGTGTTCCTCCGGTAAACGGGAGTTGCATAATTCTCATAGTTACAGGAACATGTATAAGTCATGAAGAAAGCAATAGCAGAATACTAAACGATCATGTGCTAAGCTAACGGGATGGGTCATGTCAATCACATAATTCTCCTAATGATGTGATCCCATTAATCAAATGACAACACACGTCTATGGTTAGGAAACATAACCATCTTTGATTAATGAGCTAGTCAAGTAGAGGCATACTAGTGACTGTATGTTTGTCTATGTATTCACACATGTATCATGTTTCCGCTTAATACAATTCTAGCATGAATAATAAACATTTATCATGATATGAGGAAATAAATAATAACTTTATTATTGCCTCTAGGGCATATTTCCTTCACCTGCTTGGCTTCTTGGGCGTGTATGGGAAGACAAAAGATACACCTGAGGCACGGGATGACCAACAACGTATGCACGGAGAAGATGGCATACATCAGGGTCATGCAAGCTACGCTCTTACCAAAGAAGAGAAGGAAATCTTCTTTGAATGCCTGCTCAGTATTAAGGTACCGTCTGGCTTCTCATCGAATATAAAGGGAATAATAAACATGGCAGAGAAAAAGTTCAGAACCTAAAGTCTCATGACTGCCACGTGATTATGACGCAACTGCTTCCGGTTGCATTGAGGGGGCTTCTACCGGAAAACGTTCGATTAGCCATTGTGAAGCTATGTGCATTTGTCAATGCAATCTCACAGAAGGTAATCGATCCAGAAATCGTACCAAGGTTACAGAATGATTTGGTGCAATGTCTTGTCAGTTTCGAGTTGGTGTTCCCACCATCCTTCTTCAGCATCATGACGCACGTCCTAGTTCACCTATGCGAAGAGATTAACGTTTTGGGTCCTGTATTTCTACATAATATGTTACCCTTTGAGAGGTTCATGGGAGTCTTAAAGAAATATGTCCATAACCGTGCTAGGCCAGAAGGAAGCATCTCCAAGGGCCATCAAAATGAGGAGGTCATTCAGTTTTGTATTGACTTTATTCCTGACCTTAAGCCGATTGGTGTTCCTGAATCGCGGCATAAGGGCAGACTGGATGGAAAAGGCACGCTAGGAGGGGAACAAATAATATGTATGGACGGACATTCTCTCACTGAAGCACACTACACAGTTCTACAGAATTCCGCCTTGGTGGCTCTATATGGATGAACACAAGAATTTGCTACGCTCCAAACACCCGGAGTGGTCTGATGACTGGATTACACGTGAACAAACCAGGAGTTTCGCCAGCTGGTTGCAGACACGTACCATGCATGACACCTCTATTGAAGATGACCTGTACTTGCTGTCCCAGTTACCATCTTCGAATATAATGACTTTCAAAGGGTACGAGATAAATGGTAATACATTTTACACGATCGCCCAAGATAAGAAGAGCAACAACCAAAACAGTGGTGTCCGCTTTGATGCAGAAACCAAGATGGGAAAGGAAACATATTATGGTTATATACAGGACATATGGGAACTTGACTATCGACGTGGTTTAAAGGTCCCTTTGTTTCGGTGCAAATGGGTCAATATGACACGAGGCGGGGTAACGGAAGACCCGCAATACAGAATGACAACAGTGGATCTCAACAATCTTGCGTATGTAGACGAACCATTCGTCCTAGCCAATGATGTGGCACAGGTTTTCTATGTGAAGGACATGTCTACCAAGCCAAGAAAAAGAAAAGATAAGGAAGCGAATGCATCGTACGATGAGCCAAAGCGGCACATAGTTTTTTCTGGGAAGAGAAACATCGTGGGAGTGGATGACAAGATAGACAAGTCAGAAGATTATGAAAAGTTTGATGAAATTGCTCCATTCACAGTGAATATTGACCCGAGCATCCCGTTAAATGATGAAGATTTTCCATGGTTACGGCGCAAAGGGACACACGCGAAGAAAAAGTTTCACACCCAAAGATCTGGGATGTGATCGGCTTCACTATCATCACTTTCTTCTGTGTTTCACACCCAGAGGGGAATCTCTGTAATAGTTAGGGTAGTTATGTGTTTTGGCATTTGAAACGCAAAGAAATTTTATGTGCAAACAAATTCTTTCATGCATTTACTGATTTTTTTCCAGCTAAATGACCCTGAAATTGAAAAGCATTTCAAATGAACTCAGAAAAGGTTGAAAGTTGGCATGGTATCATAATTTCATACAAATAGCATGTGCAAGAAAGTAGAGAGGGTTACGGCAAAAACTGGATGCACTTCGTGTACAAAATGGACAATCTCTTTCGAAGTATCAGGGTTTCCGACGAAAACTGAACTGTTACAAAGGCATTTCATTTTTTAAATAACCTAAGCATTACTAAATTGAATATAATGATAAAACACACTAATATTAAACATAAGAAAAAAGAATCACTGAAAAAACTTTTTTCAAAGTTAAGTTATTCACAAACTAGTGATTCACACAAATAATTCAAAATTTAAACTATTCAAAATTGAAATCTACCGGCACTAACAGAAAGTTTGTAATTTTTTGTACCTAAAGCAAAAATATTCACAAAGAAACTCTAAATACAGCAAAAAACAACTCAAAAATAAATAAAACAAAAATAAATAAAGCGAAAAAGATTTAAGAAAAAAAAGCCCGCCTACTGGGCCAAAGCGGCCTGCATACGACTAGCAACACAACCTTTTGTTGGGCTAGGATGCAGGCCCGCAAAGACCCAGTAGACCCACTGGGCAAAGAGGACAGGTAGGCCCAGTAGGCCTGGTTAGGAGAGGAGCTCGAGAGAGCTACCGCACTGGGGCTTATAAACCAGTGCGGTAGCCCCTCGACTAGCGAGGTGGGACTAAACTTGCGCACCGCCTCGAGCCAGCGCACCCCCTTTAGTACCGGGTCGTGGCTCCAACCGGTACTAAAGACCCCCCTCTTTAGTACCGGTTGGTGCCACGACCCGGTACTAAAGGGGGTGCGGTTCCCGCCGCTTGGCCTGGCCAAAACAGGCCTTTAGTACCGGTTGGTGGCTCCAACCGGTACTAAAGGTGCCTTCTATATATACAACACTTACGAAAATTTCATTCTCCCTCTGTTTCTTCCTCTGTTTCCGTCGTCTCCGTCGCCGTCGCCGCCCCCGTCCCCATCGATGCCCTCGTCTCCGTCGCCGCCCCCGTCCCCGTCGCCGCCCCTGGCCCGTCCCCGTCGCGCCGTCCCCGCGTCGCCGTCCCCGTAGACGCCCCCGTCCCCGTCGCGCCGTCCCCGCATCGCCGTCCCC
>NC_041393.1:747532075-747537539 GCF_002162155.2 Triticum dicoccoides | reverse complement strand
GCCCCGGCCCGTCACCGCCCCCGGCCGTCGCCTCGCCGTCGTCGTCGCCTCGCTGTGAGCTCTCCCCCTCTAACCCCTCTCCCTCGCCCCCGGTGGCCACCATGGGCACCGCCCCTCCCCGAGCATGATGAACACACACACACACACACACACAAGCATGATGAACACACACACACACACGTACATATGTATGAATTAATGCATGTATATATTAGTATATACGTATTTTGTATGTTTAATTAGTTTAGATTATTTAGATTATTATTTTTTTCACTATTATATATGTATGAATGCATGTTAGATGGATATAATTTGTGTTTAATTAGTATGGAATTTTTTTTATATAATGTTGTTTTTCAGTTTTTTAATGGATGTATAGAAGTTGTGTTTTCTGTTTTTTGTGCTACATACTTAATTAGTATGAAATAGTATATAGATTTTTGACATATGCAATGATAGCATAATTAGTGTTATATAGAAATGTTAGAAATTTTAGTTATCAAAATCCAATCATTAAAAAAATGTTACTTTTTGCGGGCATATAGCTAGTATTTGTTCTCGACGATGCCCGGCCCGCATCCTCGCCGTCGACCCATCCGAGACGACGTCCAGCTGACCCATGTACGGGACTGGGCTCCGCCGGGCTGGCACTGGGAGGTGCTGCCTGGAGGGGCGTGCTGCTTGATGAGGAACCCGGCCCCGGGTCCCGTCGTCGACCCTGATCTCGTTTGGTGGCGTTCGCGTGGGCCAGTTTCGGTGCGGAGGGACCCGGCCTCGCCGGAGGTGGTACGTCGCCGTGTCAGGGAGGAGGACGAGCACGTCCATCGCTACATGGTTGCATTAGAGGGTGACAGGTTCTCCAATACCTAGCAGTTCTTCGGGGATCTTACTTCAGCTATGATCCTGTGAGGGTTCCTTCTCTTTGGGTGTCCACCGCCCGCGCCGCAGGAACCGCGAGTGTCCTAGATCTTCTGTAGTATTCGATCTTTAATTAGCTACCTAGCCAGTGATGTACTATTCAATATTATATATTATTCGAGATGATGTATTCGAGATTATATCTATTATTCTAGACGATGTATTCGAGATTATATCTATTATTCGAGACGATGTAATTTGAAAACTAAATTGTTTTATATTTCTTTTGGATTAGTTAAATAAAAGCTATGGCAGACAATACCGATAGAGAGGGAGAACAGACCATGTTCGATATGATACGCGGGCCAGATGATGATCAGAATGAAGAAGATTATGACGGCTCTGAATTTCTAAACAACACCGGAGAGGGTGATATGATATTCGATCGCGACGACCGAATTGATGAAGTCATGAACTACGATTATGACGATGACGAAGAACATGTTGATCCTAAAACAAAAAAGACCGGTGAGGTATATATATTTATATAAGCAGGCATCTGGTGATCATCACATGTTTTAAATGACTTGAAGATATATTAACGAATCGATCTTTGTTCTTTCAGCCATCCGGATCGAGCAAATCTTCAGGCAAAAGGACGAAACGAGGCCCGAACAAAAAGTTGAAGGCGGGCATAAAGTACAATATCGAGGCATGCAGACCTAATGGCGAACCATTAGCGCCTAAGAAGATTGCGGACAAGTTCGTTCGTCAGTGCGGAGTTCTTGTGAAGGACCAACTCCCGATCAAACTTCAAGAATGGAGAGAGCCAGCAAAGCCACGTCCAGATGTTACTTTTGTCGACAAGAATCAAAAAGATCTGCTTTGGGATACACTCATGGAACATTTCACCCTACCAGATCATTTCACAGAAGCAGATGTGCAGAAAGTCAAGGACGCTGCTCTTAGGAAGATGGCGGTTGCATTCAAGAACCACAAGAATCGTGAATGGGACAAGTACGTCAAGGGAGGAAGGAAAACTCCAGTATTCGAGGGAACACTAGAGAACCAACGTGCTCATTGGGACGATTTCGTGAAATTCAAGGATTCGAAATTAGCTAAGGAACGGTCGAGAATAAACAAGAAGGATAAGTTCCATAAGCTGGGGCCAGGTGGCTATGCAGTGGCAATGCCTAAGTGGGATAAGTCTGAGAAATAGATGGAGGATGCAGGTGTCACTCCGGTTACTAAGAGCTGGCCCCCCAGGTGCATGACTTGGTTCTATGCGCATGGGGGGGAGTGGGACCTGAAGACAGGCAATGTTTCGACGAAGGCAAGTCTGAAGGGAGCCGACGATACAATACTTATTGCAATAGAAGAGGCACGATCGGGGGTGTTCCAGCCCAACAGAGAGAACGACGAGCTTACGCGTGCCCTGGGAAATCCTGAGCACCTGGGAAGAACACGAGGCAAGGGCGCTATTCCATGGTATGAGGGGTTTTCAGACTGTAACACCGACTACAGAACCCGTTCGAGAAAGAAGATTGCGGAGGAGAAGAAGAGGAAGATGGAGGAGGAGCAGAGGAAGCGGGACTATGAACGCCTTCAAGGCCTAGAAGCAAGTCAAGCGGAATTGGCAGTCAAATTCCAGCGGCAGCAGGAGCAGATCGACTCACTTACCCAGCAATGGGGGTCTCAGCAGCTGCAGCAGCTAGCGGATGATCCAACATTGGATAGCACCGCCCCATCCATTCCGAGAAGCAGCGTGGGTTCCGCCCCGGACGACGCAATGCTGGGTAGATACCCCGTGGATGACATCACGGAGAACACTAACTACGAGCTACACGTCAAAATGATGAACATATCCATGAAGGTGGCGGACGGCGTTGCTTTTACAAATCCCCCCGAGGCAACCTTCCATTGCAACCCGATTCCAGCGGGCTATGCTTGTGTCTTGGTTGATGAGGTGGTGGACCCACCATATTCGGAGCTACAGCTTGACATTCCTGGAGGTGACAACGAGCGCTTTCTCGGAGAGGCCAAACATCGTATCATCCTATGGAAAAAGGATTGCATCATCTTTCGAAGGCCACCGACACCGCGTCGGCCGACTCCTCGTCGAAGTCCGCCACCGAGTCAGCAGACTCCCGCTCCTGCAAGTCCACCAAGTCCGGCAAAATGTCAGGCCACTCCTCCTCCAAGTCCGGCAAAGTGTCAGGCTACTCCTCCTCCTTCAAGTCTGCCACAGCGTTAGACGTCCACTCCTCCTCCAAGTCCGGCACAACCTCAGGCCACTCCTCCTCCAAGTCCGGCACAGCTTCAGGCCACTCCTCCTCGTCCAACTCAGCCCCGTCAGCCGTCTCCGCCGCCTCAGCAATCACAGAAGAGACACCCCGCAGCTATGGTGTGTAGCGGTATGAGTCGAGGTAGTACAGGAAGTACAGGCGGAGGCAAGCGATATAAATATGGTCCAAGCCTCACGCCTCTTCCGCAGAGGGCTTATGACATGTCCGAGGAGGAAATCGCAGCCATATCGAAGGCCGAGGTGGAAGCCCATTTTGCACCGAAACCGCCACCGCCGCCAAGGGAGAAAGTGCCTGAGGAAACGATTGACCACTTCATTCGAATGGCTCAACCACCAGCTCCCAAGCCTGTTGACACAGACTATGAGCGCCACATCAGGAAGTTAAATCGAGCACGTCTACGTAAGGAGGCGAGCTCGGGATCGAGCAAACAAGAAGAAGTTGTCAAAAAATGCAGGAAAACCATTCCCCAGCTGGGAGAACAGGCGGCGCAATCGATCCCCTCGCTTGTCGTGCCAACAACACGTGACAGCAAGCGCGCCCAATATTATTGTGGGCAAACAGTTTACGTTCCCGAGGTGGGCAATGTGGTAATAACGGAGGAGCATATAATGCAGGCTGAAGTTCTCAACATCACTGTTGGACAACTCCTCGAGATCGAGCCCATGCTTGTGCTTAGAGAGGATGAAATAAAACGGAAATATGTCCGGGGCCAACCTTTGGTCGAGCCAGACAAGGTCAAGAACCTCCCAACGAGAATGTATGAATTGCATCAATGGTACATGAACATTACCAAGATTTCAGATCGATTGTCCCTCATGGTGAATGTCAAGGAGGAGCATTACTTCCATGAGAAAGCTCAGTCCGTTGAGTATTCTGAACTGTTTCAGTTATACAATCAAGACGCACTCGACAAATCTATCGTCAGTTGCTATTGTCTGTAAGTGATTTCTTTCTGTAATTTAAGTCTCAAGCTAGCTGTAGTGATCCTTTTGATCAATCATTACCTGTAATTATCCTCATTATATTCTTTTATGTGGTATTATGCAGGATGAAGATGTATGAAATGAGAAAAGGTGGATGCTTTGGCATTGGGTTCATTGACCCAAACACCGTTAATGAATACACATGGCTAATAAATCCATATCATCAAAAGAACGTAGAGGACAACATGCTAGAGTTCTTGAAGCGCCTCAAATACAATGAAGATATACTACTTCCTTACAACTTTTAGTGAGTCACACTGTCTTGTACTACAAATTCTCTGTTTTTGCCTACTAGCTAGCTACATGTTTTTGCTTACATATGCCCGCTTAATTAAGACATGCAAACGTGTGTGCATGCAGATTTCACTGGATCTTGTGTATCATTAAAGTTGACGCCGGAACAGTTGAAGTACTGGACTCACTACTCAAAGCAAAAACTGACTATAATATCTTGTTTGGGATAGTCAACAGGTAATTTCAATCATTATTAACTATATATCTCGGCCTATTTAGTTCGTCATTTCATGATATGAACTATTTAATAACTCCTTTATTCATTTTCTTTGTCGGCGGGCAGGGCTTGGGCAAGGTTCATCAGCGTCACGGAAGGCGAATGGAAAAAAAAGCTTAAATGGTTTCGACCCAAGGCAAGTAATTAAGTAGTACGAGCTAGCTAGCTAGCTGCCATCTCTTTAATTATCATGCTTGATTAATTATTATCTGATCAAATTTCATTCTCGTAAAGGCCCTGAAGCAGGCGTAGGGGACTGATCTGTGTGCATTCTGCGTTTGCGAGAACATTCGCATGATGGCGTCTGAAAGGAGCAGATCTCAAAGACAGGAATGGGTACGCTTGTCAGAACACTATTCACAATTTTTACACCATTATCGATATCTAGTCACACAACTAATACACATGCATATTGATCTCCTTCTTAACAGTTCAAAGAGGTGCGGGAGAAGCTCCTAGAAACGGAGCGCGTAGAAGCACTTCAAGAGAAAATAGCGGGATTTTTGCTCGACCAGGTCATAAATCTGAAGGAAGAATACTATTACCCGCTACCGCCCCCATGAAAACCACTTCCAATTGTCATCGTGCTCCGAAGGCACCAATTAGGCTAATGCCACTGGCTCCGAAGGCAACATGCACAGGTAGGAGAAATTGTATATAGCTATACATGTGTGTATGTGTGAATTAATTAATATGGTGGTTTGTGAGACATTGATGATATATATATGCATGATTGGTTCTACTAGAAATTCTATATATATATATATATATATATATATATATATATATATATATATATATATATA
>NC_041393.1:747529942-747531419 GCF_002162155.2 Triticum dicoccoides | reverse complement strand
CTTTAGTGCCGGTTATGGAACCGGCACTAAAGGGCCTTACGAACCGGTGCTATTGCCCGATTCTGCACTAGTGGTGCCATATCCTGGAAGGGTGTAGCACGATGATCATCTGTAAAAAAGGAAAAACCCTGGTGAAAGACTTCGTGCTAAGAGTTGGTTAATCTGAACGAACCATGAAGATGCAATCTGTTATTGTATTAATAGGGTCAAGCCAAACTATGGGCTTCTTCTCTTTTTTTGTGAGCAGCCCCTAGCACCACCTATGGGGGTATACCTATCAACCCAAGCTCAGGTTTATCTAGGCTATTACATCTGGTGGAGTGCTGGACTCATCTAACCGTGTCCGTGGTCTTGACGACGGACCGTTTATTCTGGTTGGAGGGGCCGTTTAGTGTTCGGCTGCTAGAGCCGCCACATATTCTTCTGCACGTAAGGAACGCTCTGTATTTCCGCTAACTGTGATGATGCCACGTGGACCGGGCATCTTAAGTTTAAGATAGGCGTAGTGCGGTACTGCATTCAGGGGCGGAGCCAGGATTTGGCCATGAGGGGGGCGAAAAGCCAATGTTGATAGAAGTCATCGAACATCACAGTATTTTGATGACACAATGCTATTTGGAACTACAAAAGAATGTTCCTTTCTATTAACTCAAATTGAGCTCTACGACCTCCAGCGTTGAACAAGTTGATAATGCAAACTTTGATATTCCTTACCAATATAGAAAAAGATGTAATGTTGAAGAAAATCATCTTCATTTTCTTTTGAAAACGTGTCTTGACTAGTTTCATAGAGAAATGGTTTGTTCGGTTGTCGGGGTTGACAGAAAGATTTATGACAAACCGCAGTAATCTATCAACAATTGTGTATGTAGTTTTACTTGTTTAAATTAAAAGTATTCAACTGTCAAATCGGCAAATGAAGACGAGATTTTTAGCTCTAGAGTGTTGCAAACATCCAGCTAGAAAATGGGCAAGTTTATACTGTAGTTGGCCGTGCATATATATTAGACATGTCAAATAACTCATTTTGTGCATCCAGAAATGTACGAAGTGTCAAAAGCTCTATATTATATGCAATCCTAATTAATCAGACCAAGATTACAATTCATGAAAATGTATATTAATAGTTACTGGTGCATAGTCGTACCTGCGGCCAATATCTTCAATCATGGTCACCTGGCTAACGGGATCTAGCTTGAATTCTGATGATCTGATTTTGATCCACCTGCTCGTCTAGTTATATGCAAATAGCGGACTGCACAAAATACCAGTATGCACCAGCGGATGATCTGATCCACTTGGTTGTCTAGTCGTCGTGACTGGTAGATGGCTGCCGCCCTTAGCAGGACACGCGCCGCCGGCGACAAGGGCAAAAGCCCTAAGTAGTCCAGCAGAATACGCGCCGAGATCAATCGATCCGATGGATCACATTGTCCAGATTTCCCAGAGGCAAAACAATAGGCAGCCACAGCCGGTA
>NC_041393.1:747526203-747529595 GCF_002162155.2 Triticum dicoccoides | reverse complement strand
TAAGCCTACATATATGTATGGGCTATTGGGCTTTGCCGCTTTGGTCTTTTATAGTCAGCGTAAGTTTTACACGGGCTAATGATGCACTTATTTGCGCCCATTAGCGATGTACAGTAGGTGGGCTGCTAAAAACGGTTGAGGGGGGCGAGCGATTGGCAGGGGTCTAGCCCCTGCTCGCCCCCCCTTGTCTCCGCCCCTGACTGCATTAAAACGAGCGAAGGCCGTTCTCCTTTTATGAAGTAGCAATCTTTGTCTTTGCTATGCGTATACGTGTTTTTGCAATATATTTTTCGATTAAGTGTTAGGAATGAGCTACTGATAGGCAGTACCTTTTCTCATTCTTAGAGGAGTTTTAATATTACCTTATTGATCATAACTGGAAAATGACAGGACAAGAATTCTTGACCTTGCTGGAACTGAAGTTACAAAAGCCCAGACTGAATTACAGATCATAGAATTAGGCTACGCGTGTCGATCATAGAATTAGCTTATATCTCTAGGGAGGATCAAGCAACTTGGAGTGTCTACTACGAGTAGGAGTAGATGTCACTTTGTAGCAGCTGCGATAACAGGTGGGGAATCTTGTCAAGTTTTTATTTTCCGAAAAGTTTGTTTATATCAATAGCATGTTTACTTATTTTCAGTGGAAATTGTTGTGAAACCTAAAGTATTTTATTTCATCTGACATTGAACTATACATGCAGAGCAAGTGCTCGGAACAAGCTACATTAGGCCAAGAGGACGGCCAAGACCGCGTCGTGCTCCTCGAGTGCGAGCTTCAATTTGGACGGTGGTGGTTATGGCGTTAGCCATGGATACAGAATAAGAGGGAATCTGCGAAACGAAACAATTAGTAATAATATGGATGAAACATTGCCATGATTGCAATAGCAGTACAACATATGATGCTGATATTTTTATGTTCATTGCTGTTTCCGTTAAGTTTCTCGTGGTGGCTCTGTGATACATAGTTCCGTACTTGAATCTGTTATTTTGCTTGGGCAAATGCTGTGTGTCAATGCTCCTGCAGGTTTTCTGATCCTCTACTTTCATTTCTATCATTTATAGGGAAAATCCATCCTACCACCTAGGGTACTTACCCCACATACACACACACACACACACACACACACACACACACTATTCATCACCCAGGTTGCAGAATAGTTATTCTTCACCCGAGGTAATCTTACAATCGCTTCATAAATAAATTACATTTAGAATACAAATAGTTACATACACATTGATTCTCTACGTAAAATTCGGTATAAGAAAATGAAAAAAAATGTTATAAGACCAGAAATATCGCATTTTATGTATGTTTTTACGTTCATAACTTTACGTAACACAAAATATTTTTACGGCAGATATATATTTTCTTACGTTCTCTTTTTACGTATGAAATAAGATAAAATTTAAGAAACCTAGAAATACGGCGCATTGAAGTCAAAACAGAGAGGGGGTGAAGAATAACTATTTCTCACCCAGGGTGACGAATAGCGCAACATATATATGAACAACCGAGAACGCGAAAGGTTGGACTAGAAGACGGGACGAATGCAGCACTCTACTCGATTCGTACGTGCTTATTACGATGTATTGATCGAGCATGCATTATTGCTCATCACTATTTGGAAGCAAAGCGTACATGCCAAGATGTACATTCGTAGTGAAACACCCATTTTTAGCTGTATTGTGAAACACCCATTTTTAGCGTACATGGCACGCGGAATTTCCTATATGATGCTAACTACGTCAAATTGGTAGTGAAACACCCATTTTTAGATGTACGCAAAGTGTCTCGTTCCGGTTCAGGAATCTTCTAGAAGGTTCGTGTCATATTTTACTGGTTGTGCGAACCTTCTAGAAAGTTGCTGAACTGGATGTTTTTCCTTTAATAGTTTTTTCTGCATTTTGATTATGATTTTTCATTTTTGTTCTTTTTATAGTTGTTTCTGCATTTTGGTTTTCATTTTGTTCCTGAACTATACAGACTCTCCAGTGAAGCTGCAGCTGGTACGTATGGCCGTGGCTCTGAATTGTGGTTGCACGCGCAAATAAGTTAGTTGAATACGGTTTCAGGAGAGTGACGTACACAGGAGGTTGCAGCTCTTCATGCTTCCTTGTGAATTACAAATGTAACTGTATGTGACCTAAGAGTAAAAATGGCTTTTTCCGTCCAAGGCAACTGTATGTAGATATAAATTGTTCTATCCGTGTGATTAATAGTTCTGCACAAAAAACGTTCATGTCTGCAACCTGATATTCTATACCTACAGGAACAGGAGACGTCAATAAATTCTACTGATCCCGGCACACCCTTGTTCTTGGCAACTACTGATTGCTATGCCAGCTCGAAATAAACCCTAATTATTTCTTTGCTAAACTGACCACATCAAACTACTTAGCGTCCGACAGACAAGCCACAAGACAGTCTGGAACATATATAGCTTTGTAATTGTTAACCAATCCAAATCGCGATTGCACCTCCAAGATAATGATTTCTTCAGTCAACGAGGATAACAAGATCGATAAGCGAGGAATCGTGGTACGGAACGATTGATAAATACCCGAGCTTCTTCCGAATGATAATCTTTATCCTTGGTGGCCTCGGCTTCAGTTAGCAACTCGCCTCTTTTCCCTTCCCAACAGATTGAAAGAGGCTGTAACTAAAAGCATATCAATAGAATTGGGACGGTGTGAATTACTATTTTCAGGTGTCTTGCATAATGTTCTGAGGTTTTGTGAAAAATAGATAATGTCGGCACAACTTAACGTTAATGAATTTATACTATACTTTTTTATCCATACAAAAAAAAGAAAAACAATATTTTTGTTAAGTAAGATACATAATTATTTACTTGTCAATTATACGAACTAAAATTAAGCTAATATGCTACAAATGATATATTATTTATCTATATTTAAGAAACTGGAGTTTAACAACCATATTTAAATGATAGTGTATATTGAAGTAATTGCATTTATTTTAGTATCTTCAAATTTCTTGCCTAGAGTCCTAAGGTGTGTGTCGTTTCAGAGATATCTTCATAAAGGTGTCAAGCGGTATTAGTGTTTATTTTAAGTGTATGTAATTCAGAGTAGAGTTCCATATTGTATGAGGTATCTACAAGGGTTTTTCCTCCCAATCTTTTGCATTGCTCACTTGACTATGTTTTTGTCAGTCATATATATCTTTTAAGTTTTTGTGGCCTCAATAGTTGGTTTAAAACCCAAGCCTGCATTCTTTTTAGCATCAAACTAGCACTATCTACATGCACATGTGGAATAATTTAAAACACAATAGAGGATTTCAAACATATGAACCGGAGCAAGCTGAGGGCCCTCCTTTGGACCCACGCAGACTAGGGCTGGGGCATAAGGGGACCGCG
>NC_041393.1:747464663-747469881 GCF_002162155.2 Triticum dicoccoides | reverse complement strand
GTGGCTTTGTATCAGATTCAATTGTCAAAAAACATATGTCCTGACATGGGTCACTTAATTGGCTATGTAGTAGTTGATATTGATTATATATGCTACTATGTAATCTTGTTTTCACACTTTGTTCCCACCTTTTAGTGTCCACACTTTTATTACTTCTCTAAACATATATGGTTGTGTACATTTGTTCAAACAAGATAATGGAAAGGGAACTAAGCTCCTCCTCTATTTAGATGAACATTAGTGGAGTTGAGGAGATCACTAACCTACAATATTGCCCATGATTTTTGAACCAAAGGTCAAGCTGCATCCACCCCGTGCATATCTACGGTCACATATGGTGTGTTGCCTACTCTAAATTAAAAGAGTATTGCATAATGACATGTGCCAATGGGGTCGAATGGTATGGCCTGTTATCTAAAGGAGAGACCCCAGGCCCTAACAATCAACATTATCAAATTACCCACCTTCTACCGAAAGTCTACCCAAGTCGGTGAAGATGCGACATTGCAATTCTACAACTCCAAGTCGTCTGTATTACATAATTGAATGTATCCGATGTTGTAAATTTGATAATGACATGTACATAAAAGAGGAGGGATTTGCCATTTCATCTCAAGGAGAGATGATAATCCCAAATGGTCAGACACTACAAACTTAATTGCCTCCATGGCATCGAACCCAAATGGAAAGATGTGCCATTATAATTCCACCTCAATGCTATCTCTAAGTCCTTAATATTACGTACTAAAATGTGCCCCATATGGTGACTTTGATAATCACTTGTACTAACAGGGAAGAGCAAGGTGGCACTATGTGTCAAGTATAGACGATGTGCCCAAATAAATGTATTAGTACTAAGTGCCTCTACCAAGTGGAACACAACTCGGTATAGATGAGCCACTTCAATTCCACCACTAGGATACCTCCAAGTCACCTGTGTTTCATAACCAAATGTGCGCCCATGTCGTAACTTGATACATTGAACGTATTTCGCTAAGCTTTTGTATAGAAATTACTGAAAGAGTAATGTCTCACACATCAGCCTCCTTTTTTCGAAAAGGATAATTACACCTAGCCTTCGTATTGCGTGATGCACACACACATTACATAGTTCAGCCCAAAGATAGCTTCCTGCTAAAAATTGTCGTCCTACCTACAAAATTGATGATGTGCCCTGACCTCGCTTCACACACATCAAGAAATCTGGTGGACTCACCGAACGGCTCGCCGGCTAGCCGGGAGCACCCAACCGTCTAGCAGACCTTCAGCGTGCACTGCATCCGCACATTGTAGAATCTGCTGCCGCCTTCTTCCGCAGTCCCGCGTTCACGAGCAATCAATGCACTGATCTTGCCATACCCTTCTGCCGATGACGCCAAACAACACCAGCTTTCTGCGTGTGCCCATCAAATGGTATCCAGTGTCGAGATCATGTAGGACCTTGCCGCCAAGACTCGCCATCGTTGATACTGTAGATGGCACACCACTCCACCCGTGTGGGAAGCATAATCATTTTGAATTATTTTTTGGATTTACCTGGTCAATTTTGGCAACCGGAATCTGTGATGGATTGAAGCAACCATTTAGGGATTGTGTGTTATTTATGTCCATGTATATCTTGCCAAATAAATATGAATTCGCTTCTTTGAGACACTCATGCCAATATTATGGGCTTATAGGAAAACTAATTACTCCCTCCGTCTCAGTTTACAAGTCCTACGCGTATACCTAGGTTGCCAATTATATCACCCTAATATAAAGTATATAACACAAAAATTATACCTTTTAAAAATAGAACATCTGAAGTTTATATTGGTATATTTTTTGTAATATATGACTTGTATTAGGTTGGTCAAATTGACGACTTAGGGGTACGCGCACGCCCTGTAAACTGAGAGAGAGGGAGTATGTGCATTGAAAAAAGAGAAAACTCATGTCCTAACAGACACGTGTACAACCAGTTGAGTTGAACCATTCAATGGGTATACCCTCTCTTGAATTCATGATGCTAACTAGTAGTTCCCCAAAAGCTTAAGCTGATGAACAACCTTGTGCAATATATTTCGACACACCCCTCATATCTAGGCTCTTCTGAAGCCTATGTGAGGCTAGTCGTAGGATTGATGTAGGCTATTTATTAATAGTTCATTGATTGGGTCCTGAAGTCGTGTCCTCTTTTCCTTGATATCATCGATTTCCAAGCGCCTACTACCCATGTCCCGTTTATTTGTCCCCCTTGTACTTTGGGATAAAGTTTGACCACGGTATCACTAGCAACATATAATTTATATGTAACAAAAATAATATCATTGCAAACTCCTTTCAAACAAAAATCTATCAATATAGTTTTCATGACATATAACTTATATTTTGCTAATCAAATCTAAGGTCAAAATTTAGCACAAAATACGAAGGGGACTAATTAACCTGGACAGAGGTAGTACCTTGTAAACTTAAAGCGGGTGAACAATTGTCGCCGGTATATTTAAAGAGTCACCTCACGTCCATCTTTTAGGGGCGTATCGCAATGGGTCGACAACAAACTTTTAATAAGTACTTAAATTCTAATGAAAATATATAATTGAGTAGCAGTTTTGTATGTTAAGATATTTCGCCAATGGAAATAAGGGCTCAAATGCTACTAGATGGCCCAAAAAAATGGGTTGGTAGGCGTCTTTAACCAAATCACATGCAGCCAATCTCTCGAGTTGTCTTTTTCTTCCCATGTTGGTTCCTCTGCGGTTCGACATTAGCAATTACAAGGACAACAAGTTATCTTCACACACCTAGTAGAGCGAGGGATCGAATCCTCTAAAGCACCACCCCCTATGATGTTCCAGTTTTAATGTGCATATGGTTTAATGAGTGGTATCAGACAAGATTACCACATATAGTATACTTTAATAAATTGGTTATCGTGCCTACGAGGACAAAACAGTATTTCTTCAGAGAAAATCATCTGACAATCTGTTTTGTTTTTATGTACAGGCAATATGTGTCTTTGCTATGTGTATAAGCAGTTTGAAGTATATTTTTTGAAGAAGTGTTGGCAATCAGCTACTAATAAGCACTACCTTTACTTTTCCTTAGGGGATTTTTTTATTGCCTTATTAATCATTTTATTCATGCCATAATTGGAAAACCATGGGACAGGAATTATTGACCTTGCTGGTTGCTAACAGTTGAGATGTTTTCACTTTGGAGATCACGTACACGAAGTAATGTTTTCTTATAGGGCCGGCATATATTGTTCCAACTCTGCACTTGCACTTTGTAGTCCATCTAGATTTGGTTTCTTCCTTATTTTCTATTTGTTTTTTGATTCATTTATCTCAGAGCTAAGGTATACTCCATAAGTTAAGTATAATCATAGAGTGATGTGCTTACCATGTTATGCAAATTAGTAAGTTCTGTATTTACCAAAATGAAGTTATGGGAGCTGAGACTGTGAAACACACATCAAGCAGTGTCCATGTTGATCTTAGAATTATGTTATAGTTTCCCACAAACAGAAGGGTGTCAGTTATTTATGTCCATGTATATCATGCCAAGTCAAATATGAATTCGCTTCTTTGAGACACTAGGCCAATATTATGAGTTTAGGAAAACTAATTATGCACATTGAAATAAGCCAAAAGCATGTCCTAAGAGACACGTGTGCAACCAGTTGAGTTGGACCATGCAATGGGTATACCCTCTCTTGAATTCATGATGTTAACCAGTAGTTCCCCAAAAGCTTAAGCTGATGAAGAAGCTTGTGCAATATATTTCGACACACCCCTCATGGCTTAGGCTCTTCTGAAGCCTATATGAGCCTAGTCGTGGGACTGATGCAGGCTATTTATTAAAATTTCATTGACTGGGTCCTGAAGTTGAGTCCTCTTTTCTTTGATACCATCAATTTCCAAGCGCGTACTGCCTCTGTCCGGTTTATTTGTACTTTGGCATAAAGTTTGACCATAGTATCACTAGCAACATATCATTTATATGTAACCAAATTAATATCATTGGAAACTCCTTTCAGATACAAAACTATGAATATATTTTCATGGCATATAACTGATATTTTGCTAATCAAATCTAAGGTCAAAGTTTAGCACAAAATACGACGGTGAACAATTGTCGCCTGTATATTTTAAGAGTCACATCACGTGCATCTTTTAGGGGTGTATCGCATTGGGTCGACAACAAACTTTTTTAATAAGTACTTAAATTCTACTGAAAATATATAACTGAGTAGCAGTTTCGTATGTCAAAGATATTTCACCAATGAAAATAAGGGCTCAAAAGCTACTAGTTGCCCTGAGAATCAAGGAAGATTACCACATATAGTATACTTAAATAAATTGGTTATCCTGCCTACAAGGACAAAAGAGTATTTCTTCAGAGAAAATTATCTGACAATCGGTGGTCTATTTATGTAAAAGCAATGTTTGTCTTTGCTATGTGTATAAGCAGTTTGAAGTAATGATTCAAAAAAAAAAACAGTTTGAAGTATATTTTTTGAAGTGTTGGCAATCAGCTACTGATAAGCACTACCTTTACTTTTTCTTAGGTGATTTTTATTGACCTTGCTGGTTGCTGCCAGTTGAGATGTTTTAACTTTGGAGATCACGTAGATGAAGTAATGTTTTCTTAAGGAGTTGCATATATTGTTCTAACTCTGCACTTGCACTTTGTAGTCCATCTAAATTTGGTTTCTTCCTTATTTTCTGTTTGTTTAGGGGTGCATTTATCTCAGAGCTAAGGTATACTCCGTTAGCTAAGTTTAATCATAGAGTGATGTGCTTACCATGTTATGCAAATTAGTAAGCTCTGTACTTACCAAAATGAAGTTACGGAAGCTGAGACGGTGAAATACACATCAAGCGGTATCCATGTTGATCTCAGAATTATGGTATAGTTTCCCGCAAACCAAAGGGTGTCAGTTATTTCCATAGTCGGAAGCTGAGACTGTGAAATACACATCAAGCGGTATCCATGTTGATCAGAGAATTATGTTATAGTTTCTCACAAACCAAAGGGTGTCAGTTATTTCCAACTTTTGAGCCATGCAACCACATCTTCATCTTAAAATTATCTAATATGTCTAGGGAGGTTATTTTCATATGCTACCACATGTTCTTCTTAGAAGTAGGACTAGGTATCACTTCGTAGGGCTGGGGATACAGGTGGGGGAACCTAGAGTATTTTATCTAATATGTCAAGTTTTTCCTTT
>NC_041393.1:747438591-747464653 GCF_002162155.2 Triticum dicoccoides | reverse complement strand
ATTTACCTGGTCAATTTTGGCAACCGGAATCTGTGATGGATTGAAGCAACCATTTAGGGATTGTGTGTTATTTATGTCCATGTATATCTTGCCAAATAAATATGAATTCGCTTCTTTGAGACACTCATGCCAATATTATGGGCTTATAGGAAAACTAATTACTCCCTCCGTCTCAGTTTACAAGTCCTACGCGTATACCTAGGTTGCCAATTATATCACCCTAATATAAAGTATATAACACAAAAATTATACCTTTTAAAAATAGAACATCTGAAGTTTATATTGGTATATTTTTTGTAATATATGACTTGTATTAGGTTGGTCAAATTGACGACTTAGGGGTACGCGCACGCCCTGTAAACTGAGAGAGAGGGAGTATGTGCATTGAAAAAAGAGAAAACTCATGTCCTAACAGACACGTGTACAACCAGTTGAGTTGAACCATTCAATGGGTATACCCTCTCTTGAATTCATGATGCTAACTAGTAGTTCCCCAAAAGCTTAAGCTGATGAACAACCTTGTGCAATATATTTCGACACACCCCTCATATCTAGGCTCTTCTGAAGCCTATGTGAGGCTAGTCGTAGGATTGATGTAGGCTATTTATTAATAGTTCATTGATTGGGTCCTGAAGTCGTGTCCTCTTTTCCTTGATATCATCGATTTCCAAGCGCCTACTACCCATGTCCCGTTTATTTGTCCCCCTTGTACTTTGGGATAAAGTTTGACCACGGTATCACTAGCAACATATAATTTATATGTAACAAAAATAATATCATTGCAAACTCCTTTCAAACAAAAATCTATCAATATAGTTTTCATGACATATAACTTATATTTTGCTAATCAAATCTAAGGTCAAAATTTAGCACAAAATACGAAGGGGACTAATTAACCTGGACAGAGGTAGTACCTTGTAAACTTAAAGCGGGTGAACAATTGTCGCCGGTATATTTAAAGAGTCACCTCACGTCCATCTTTTAGGGGCGTATCGCAATGGGTCGACAACAAACTTTTAATAAGTACTTAAATTCTAATGAAAATATATAATTGAGTAGCAGTTTTGTATGTTAAGATATTTCGCCAATGGAAATAAGGGCTCAAATGCTACTAGATGGCCCAAAAAAATGGGTTGGTAGGCGTCTTTAACCAAATCACATGCAGCCAATCTCTCGAGTTGTCTTTTTCCTCCCATGTTGGTTCCTCTGCGGTTCGACATTAGCAATTACAAGGACAACAAGTTATCTTCACACACCTAGTAGAGCGAGGGATCGAATCCTCTAAAGCACCACCCCCTATGATGTTCCAGTTTTAATGTGCATATGGTTTAATGAGTGGTATCAGACAAGATTACCACATATAGTATACTTTAATAAATTGGTTATCGTGCCTACGAGGACAAAACAGTATTTCTTCAGAGAAAATCATCTGACAATCTGTTTTGTTTTTATGTACAGGCAATATGTGTCTTTGCTATGTGTATAAGCAGTTTGAAGTATATTTTTTGAAGAAGTGTTGGCAATCAGCTACTAATAAGCACTACCTTTACTTTTCCTTAGGGGATTTTTTTATTGCCTTATTAATCATTTTATTCATGCCATAATTGGAAACCATGGGACAGGAATTATTGACCTTGCTGGTTGCTAACAGTTGAGATGTTTTCACTTTGGAGATCACGTACACGAAGTAATGTTTTCTTATAGGGCCGGCATATATTGTTCCAACTCTGCACTTGCACTTTGTAGTCCATCTAGATTTGGTTTCTTCCTTATTTTCTATTTGTTTTTTGATTCATTTATCTCAGAGCTAAGGTATACTCCATAAGTTAAGTATAATCATAGAGTGATGTGCTTACCATGTTATGCAAATTAGTAAGTTCTGTATTTACCAAAATGAAGTTATGGGAGCTGAGACTGTGAAACACACATCAAGCGGTGTCCATGTTGATCTTAGAATTATGTTATAGTTTCCCACAAACAGAAGGGTGTCAGTTATTTATGTCCATGTATATCATGCCAAGTCAAATATGAATTCGCTTCTTTGAGACACTAGGCCAATATTATGAGTTTAGGAAAACTAATTATGCACATTGAAATAAGCCAAAAGCATGTCCTAAGAGACACGTGTGCAACCAGTTGAGTTGGACCATGCAATGGGTATACCCTCTCTTGAATTCATGATGTTAACCAGTAGTTCCCCAAAAGCTTAAGCTGATGAAGAAGCTTGTGCAATATATTTCGACACACCCCTCATGGCTTAGGCTCTTCTGAAGCCTATATGAGCCTAGTCGTGGGACTGATGCAGGCTATTTATTAAAATTTCATTGACTGGGTCCTGAAGTTGAGTCCTCTTTTCTTTGATACCATCAATTTCCAAGCGCGTACTGCCTCTGTCCGGTTTATTTGTACTTTGGCATAAAGTTTGACCATAGTATCACTAGCAACATATCATTTATATGTAACCAAATTAATATCATTGGAAACTCCTTTCAGATACAAAACTATGAATATATTTTCATGGCATATAACTGATATTTTGCTAATCAAATCTAAGGTCAAAGTTTAGCACAAAATACGACGGTGAACAATTGTCGCCTGTATATTTTAAGAGTCACATCACGTGCATCTTTTAGGGGTGTATCGCATTGGGTCGACAACAAACTTTTTTAATAAGTACTTAAATTCTACTGAAAATATATAACTGAGTAGCAGTTTCGTATGTCAAAGATATTTCACCAATGAAAATAAGGGCTCAAAAGCTACTAGTTGCCCTGAGAATCAAGGAAGATTACCACATATAGTATACTTAAATAAATTGGTTATCCTGCCTACAAGGACAAAAGAGTATTTCTTCAGAGAAAATTATCTGACAATCTGTGGTCTATTTATGTAAAAGCAATGTTTGTCTTTGCTATGTGTATAAGCAGTTTGAAGTAATGATTCAAAAAAAAAAACAGTTTGAAGTATATTTTTTGAAGTGTTCGCAATCAGCTACTGATAAGCACTACCTTTACTTTTTCTTAGGTGATTTTTATTGACCTTGCTGGTTGCTGCCAGTTGAGATGTTTTAACTTTGGAGATCACGTAGATGAAGTAATGTTTTCTTAAGGAGTTGCATATATTGTTCTAACTCTGCACTTGCACTTTGTAGTCCATCTAAATTTGGTTTCTTCCTTATTTTCTGTTTGTTTTGGGGTGCATTTATCTCAGAGCTAAGGTATACTCCGTTAGCTAAGTTTAATCATAGAGTGATGTGCTTACCATGTTATGCAAATTAGTAAGCTCTGTACTTACCAAAATGAAGTTACGGAAGCTGAGACGGTGAAATACACATCAAGCGGTATCCATGTTGATCTCAGAATTATGGTATAGTTTCCCGCAAACCAAAGGGTGTCAGTTATTTCCATAGTCGGAAGCTGAGACTGTGAAATACACATCAAGCGGTATCCATGTTGATCAGAGAATTATGTTATAGTTTCTCACAAACCAAAGGGTGTCAGTTATTTCCAACTTTTGAGCCATGCAACCACATCTTCATCTTAAAATTATCTAATATGTCTAGGGAGGTTATTTTCATATGCTACCACATGTTCTTCTTAGAAGTAGGACTAGGTATCACTTCGTAGGGCTGGGGATACAGGTGGGGGAACCTAGAGTATTTTATCTAATATGTCAAGTTTTTCCTTTAAAAAAAATACATATTGATAACATCTTTACTTCTTTTCGATGTGAAGTGTTGTGAAACCTAGAGTATTTCATCTCATCTGACATTGAACTATACTTGCAGAGCAAGCACATGGTGGAAGTCGCTACATTAGGGCAAGAGGAAGGCCCAGACCACGACGCGCTCCTCGTTGCGAGCTTGAATATGGACGGTGGTGATTGGTCTAACAGTTAAGGGGTTAGCCATGGATACAAAATAAGGAGTCTGCCAAACAATTAGTTATAATATGGATAAAACATTGCCATGATTGCAATAGCAGTACAAAATATGATGTTGACATTTTGATGTCCATTGATGTTTCTCGTTAAGTTTCTCGTGGTGGCTCCGTGAGTCGAAGTTTCACACTCAGAACTATTGTTTTATTTTGGTAAATGCTGTGTGTCAATGCTCCTGCAGGTTTGCTGTTTGCATCTGGTTGAAACTTGAGGGCTGGAACTGGAAATTGCGAACTTGCCATGCAAATTTGCAGTGAAGCGCAGAAATTAACGAATGCTTTGCAAGAGCATTCAACTTTGGAAACGACTCAGATAACAGGTGCGTTGATGCAAGATGCAGGACGTAGGGGTCATATGTCAGGTATTCTGGTCTAAGTCCAGAACTGATGTTGGGTACGTCTGAAGTTTCGTCTGATGTCGGGTCACCAGTCACCACTGCATATTCTTCTTCTGAAGATGGATGTCCCATATGCGACCTCCACATTCGTTCCCATCATATATCTCAAACATCAGAGATGGATGCAGCATTCGACTTGATTCGTACGTGCATATTAGCCTTAGGACGTATTGATTTAGCATGCAGGATTAATCACCACTATTTGGAAGCAAAGCGTGCATGCCAAGTTGTATGTTTGTACCTGCTACCGATGCAACGAAGAAGCTGCTGTGATGCAGTGTCGTTGTCGGCCCGCCGCACCTCAAAAAGCCTCGCCCTCCACCTAGACAGTATATCAGTTCTCTTTGTGCTTGGCCGGCCACACATAAACGGGCTCGGGAGCAAAGACGACATCGAGGGGCCCGACACATGAATTCAATATTTGGATTCCAAAACACTAGTGGAGTCGGCTTATTTGCCAAAGTGACCGGAGTACTCTGTGAAGGCCGCTTTATACTCGGCAAAGGTGCTCGGCGTACACCCTTCAGGCAAAGCGGGGTTTGACGAGTTCCTTCTCTCGGGCACTCGGCAAAGGTTCTGCCGAGTGTTAAATGGGGCTGCTTGGAAAAATAAAATGTCTAATGGTCAGCTAACGGATATGGTACTAGCTAGTCACGTGGTAGTTATGTTTGCCGAGTGTCTTCGAGCCCAAGTCGGCAAAGATACTTAGCTGAATTAAAAAAAACGCTGGTTTTTCCTAAATCTAGACGCTGGTGGGGCGTGGTGCAGCTTGTCCTCACCTCTTGGCGCGTCGACCGCAATAGAAAGAGTCACTGAGATATGCACTGAATCACCATGGAAGGGGTAGAGTGGGGGCTATTGGAGCACATGAGAACCGTCCCGCTAATGAAATCCTTCACATCAAAACTTAATAGATCAAATTCAACATAACACCAGTAAATAGTAAATTTGCGGACACTAATAATCTTATATCTACTAATTGAAGTCTCTAAAGGTGTCATATTCAGTCATTAGATTTAAAATTTAGGGGTCAAGATCTGTTACAAGACCCGTCTTTAGAAAAACACCACGTACGTAAATAATTAGACCCCACACGTATAAAAAGGACACCCTACCCAAGATGTACAAAAGGAGAGTTATTGCTGTGAATCAACCTGTGGTTGGATGATTAGAATGACAGTGGTATCCCCAGCCCACCAAGGTTCAAGTCATGGTGCTCGCATTATTTCTGGATTTATTTTAGGATTTCCGACGATGCGCTTTCAGTGGGAGGTGACGTTCCCGTCGATGACGAGGCACCTACAGTGACTTCGTATCACTCAAAGATGCTCATAGGGGTAGGGGTGAGTGTATGCGCGTATGTATGAGCACTTGCCTCTATACTGTGTTAAAAAAATTATTGCCTTACTGTCAAAAATAACTCACCTAAGAAGAACAGTCCTCACGCTATGAAAAAAGGGCCAACTTCACCCACGTTTCCCAATAAATCATGTGCCTTCACCCTTTATAAAAAAGAGAAAGGGGGTACGTACAAACATGTGGCTTCTTATCACAGAAAATACAAGCACACATCCCTATTTTCATTTATACAAAAAACTACGTGCATATCCTGAAAAAGGAAAAATCTACAAAAGGAGTCCAGAAGCCTCACGTTAAAAAGAAGGTCTATGCCCAAATTAAAAAAACATATGCCTGCTTTAAAAAAAACATATGCCTGACTGAAAAAGTATTTTCGATCCCACGTACAAAAAGAAGATACTGTTAAAATAAAATGAATGAGACATACATACATAAATCTCTCCAACATATAATCATTGCCAAGGTTATTTATTTAATACATGAAATCATCTAACTGTGACACAAGAAGAAAAATATGCATAAACTGTCACGCATCCAAAAATATTATATGAACTTAAAACCACTAGGACTCCGCAAAAATAAACTTAAAACCGCTAGGAAATATAATTGAACGAATATCATTGTTTTCTTGTGGTCATTAAAATGTCATTATTTTCATGCTAGAGGTCAGAAAAACAGATCGTTGAGTATTTTAAATTGGGGGATCAATCAGCTCCATTAAATTACTTTTCAGAGGTAAACAATCTTTAAGTCTTATGACTACCATTAGATTTGATGTTTTTTTTTGCGATGGTAAGATTGCTTTATTCCAAATGGATAGGGTTACAATCGAGAGGCACCAACTCCTCAATACATGGTGGAACACTATGAAGCCATACAACAGTTGTACTTTCTGTACGGCTATACAATGCCAACCGATGTGCTACCCTATTCTGCTCACGCTTAATTTTTGATGGAATAAACTCTCGAACACCCATGAGATGCTGAATCTCTGCTACTAAATGTCCATAGGCTGACCTAGATAAGGAACCTCCAGTCATTGCCGCCATTGCCAATTACGAGTCGGACTGCACTACGATCGGAAGGGTACAGTGCTGCAGGGCTAGAGCCATGCCCTGCATTATTGCATGTAGTTCTGCCTCCAATGCATCGTTGCAGTTGAAAATACATCTGTAGGCCCCGAAGATCACGCTCCCATCATGCCTTCGCAATATCATACCTGCCGCCGCCATGCCATCAGCTTGCATGGACGCACCATCCACAGACAGAGCCGCTCGGTCAGCCGGCGGTCTCGGCCACAGCAAAGGAATGCACCGGCCAAGAGCCACGTTGGTCGCTTCCTGCAGCATGGGCATCTTGCCGTTGATTATTTCTTCTGTGGAATATCTCCTGCATATATTCAACGAATCATATAACTCTGCAAAAAATCAGCCGTAGTCGCCAGAGGTGGAGTCTCTTTCCCATGCGTTAAGTCCGACCGTAGGTTCCAGATCCTCCATATCAACATGATAGTGCAGTCCCGCATCATGTCATCACAATTTGCTAGAACATCCCTTAACAAATCATGATGAGGCAAACGCCATATAGCTCGCATATGTGTCCAGGCTCCTCTTGCATGCTCGCAGGACACCAGGGCATGCACTAGTAGAAAAAGGACATATAGTCCCGGTTTTTGAACCGGGACTAAAGTGTCGGTACTAATGTCCTATACCTTTAGTCCCGGTTCTTGCATAAATCGGGACAGATGGGCCTCCACGTGGTCGGTGCGGCGAGCCCAGGCAGGAGGCCCTTTGGTCCCGGTTGGTGGCACCAACCGGGACCAATAGGCATCCACGCGTCAACATTGCAGGTGCTGGGGTTTTTGTTTTTTTAGAGGGGAGGGGGGTTGGGGGTTTTGGGGGGTTAATTTAGGTGTTTCATATATTGTGTTAGCTAGCTAATTAATAGAGAGAAGTGTCCTCTCTTATCTCTGTGCTTGATCGACACTACATACTATACGTATAAAGAGGACTAGACACGCTAGCTAGTAAGCAAATGAAGGAAACAGAAGATAGTCATAAACATATGCATATAGAGAGAAGTGATATCAACCACCTCTCCTTCTTTGAGAGATTGGTCGAACAACAAGTTCTCGTATATCTATCCGATGCTACGTTCTGGCTACATATATACATTATAACTATCTCTTACAATATAATCTCCTAATTCCAAATGAACTCAGGGTCCACAAGGTATTCTCCGTCTTTAGCGATCACGTGGTCAAGAAAGAATGCCGCCAATTCCTCTAGAATTCCTCGCATACGATCTGGTGGTAGGAGTTCATCCCGCATCCGAAATATCTAATTTGAAGAAGGGGTTCAATACATATATATGAATAAATGAAACTGAACACAAATGATGGTAATAAAATAGAATTGTGAATATTATTATTTACGCACTTCATATTGTTTGTCAGAGTAGCCCCGCTCACAGGTCGTGTGGCGGATGGACTCGCAAATGTAGTATCCACAGTAATCATTCCCTTGTTCCTGCCACAACCACTTTACAAGAAATAGAGGTCAATCAAACTGATAATTAGCAAGCATGCTAAATGGTATTGATGAAACGAGCGCTTGAATCACTGGGAGATGCGTGGAACATGCTACTATAGTACTTACTTTCGGGTGTCTAAATTGCAGCTTCTTCGGCAGTCCCGGAGTTTAGAAGCTGAATTTTTTCCAAATCCTTCCAGCAGACAAAGAAAACAATTACTTGATATCAGGAAATGAACAAAGTTGCCGTTATGGTGCGATAATGATCGATTTAACTTACTTCTCTAGAATTTCAGTCATGTCCGCATACTCCTTGGGATCTTTTTGTCTCGAGTCCAAGACGGTTACTAGTCCCTGCTCAAGCTTAATTTCTAGGAGAATATAGTGGAAGCTGTGCACGCATGCATAACTCATCAATTACATTACTACTATAACCTCGACTAATAAGGGAAACCGAATATGCAGAAGACAGTAACACTCACTTGAATTCGTAAGGGAAGAGTATTATAGCTTTGTTTTGATTTAATAGAAACGATTTTAGCAGCTTGGCCTCGGTTTCTTTGGCCTGAGATTTAACCATATATGCATTTATGAGATTTGTGTTAATGAACCCAATATCACCGATTTGTCGTTTCTTCAATTCGGCGATCTTCAATCTGCATAATATAGTGAGGATAATTAAAAATACATGCAATGAAAGAGCTGACCTATATATAGAGACTTAATGACAGAAGTAGTACTCTACTTACAGGCAGTAGCAAGTGATCATTAATTTATCGAGGGCCTTTAGATTGAAAAACACGAAGAACTCCTCAAATGGAACATTCAACAGTTCAAGTCGAACGAGGTCATGCTCCTCTCTGACCATCAGCGTCAAAATATTGCTCCCCTCAAACTCTCTGCAGGTTTTCATGTACCAATCATGGAATCTGAACACCATCGTTGGTAGATATCTTTCATCTTTGATGAGAGGCTTCCCGTACACGTATTTGTGTCCGTCCACCTCCAAGAAATCATAATGTACATCGTCGGGCAGGAAATCTTCAAGATTGTTATACCGGGCACCATCCCACCCGGAACATTAGCGACGATATCGCTAGACACCTGGAGCGGGGGAACGATTGGTTCGCTTGTTCGCTGAGCTGGGGAACTTTTTTCCCAGCTCGTCGTTGACCACTGATAGTACTTCCCGACCACGACGCTTCCACAAATAACTTTGTAAGAATGCGCTCATAGTTGCCTTTCTCCGGAGACTTTGGCGGTTTCTGCAGGGCAGCCAGAGTATGCTTCACTTTTACCGGATCTATCTTCTCCTCCGAAGGTGGATGTTTCTTTGCTTTCACCCCTTCAAAGAAGTTATCCACTTCGGCTTTCACGATCCGCGTGTTTTCCTCCACGGTCCTCTCGTATGGTAACTTCTCTGGAGTCTTGAGAGAAGGACCGTATTTGTATTGCCTCCCTGCTCTGGCTGTGCTGCTAGACGCTGGAGCAGACGGAGCGGCTGCGGCTATCTTTCCTTTCTTACGAGGCAGAGGCGAAGGACTACGACGCGCCGGAGCAGCCGGAGCGGCGGCGGGTCTCTTGACCCGCCCTTGTTGACGAGGCGGAGAAGGAGGATCCTGGCTGCTCAGGCGCGCCGGCTCAAGCGGAGAAGGAGGCGGAGTGCCGCCACGCGTCGGAGAAGGAGGCTGAGTGCCCTGATCACTCGCCGGAGGAGGAGGCGGAGGAGGAGCCTGGCTGCTCAGGCGCGCCGGCTCAGGCGGAGAAGGAGGCGGAGTGCCACCACGCACCGGAGAAGGAGGTTGAGTGCCCTGATCACTCGCTGGAGGAGGAGGCGGAGGAGGAGGCGGATTGCCCTGACTCGCCGGAGGAGGAGGAGGCAGAGGCGTCCAGTTCGGAAGGTTGATGAGCTCTTTCCGCCATAGGCATGAAGTCTTCAGAGAAGAATCAAGCCAAATCTCCCCTTAACCCGTAGGGTGGTCAAGCTGAAGGCCCTCAAATCCGTCTGTTATTTGATCCACCATCACCCTAACATATCCTTCTAGAATCAGCTGGCCGTGGTAGGTTGAGCCAGGTTCATTAGGTATAACAGAGCCAACAGCTGATACGTCTCCGTCATATCTATAATTTTTGATTGTTCCATGCCAATATTATTCAACTTTCATAGACTTTTGGCAACTTTTTATACTATTTTTTGGGACTAACATATTGATCTAGTGCCCAGTGCCAGTTCCTGTCTGTTGCATGTTTTTTGTTTCGCAGAAACCCAATATCAAACGAAGTCCAAACAGGATCAAAAAGGATGGAGAATTATTTTGGAATATTTGTGATTTTTTGGAAGTAAAATCAACGCGAGACGCTGCCCGAGGGGGCCAGGAGATAGGGGGCGCGCCCCAGGGAGGCAGGCGCTCCCTGGACTCTCCTGGGGCCCCCGTAAGGCGGTTGACGCTCTTCTTTTTCCTCAAGAAAGCTAACTTTGTGAGAAAGATCTAGGAGAAAGATTCACCCCAATCGGAGTTACGGATCTCCGGATATAAAAGGAACGGTGAAGGGGCAGAACCTGAGAACGCAGAAACAGAGAGATAGATCCCATCTCGGAGGGGCTCTCGCCCCTCCCACGCCATGGGAGCCAAGGACCAGAGGGGAAACCCTTCTCCCATCTAGGGAGGAGGTCAAGGAAGAAGAAGAAGAACGGGGCTCTCTCCCCCTTGCTTTCGGTGGCGCCGGAACGCCGCCGGGGGCCATCATCATCACCGAGATCTTCACCAACACCGCCGTTATCTTCACCAACATCTCCATCACCTTCCCCCATCTATATCCGGCGGTCCACTCTCCCGCAACCCACTGTACCCTCTACTTGAACATGGTGCTTTATGCTTCATATTATTTTCCAATGATGTGTTGCCATCCTATGATGTCTGAGTAGATTTTCGTTGTCCTATCAGTGATTGATGAATTGCTATGATTGGTTTGAGTTACATGTTTTATTATTGGTGCTGTCCTATTGTGCCCTCCATGTCGCACAAGCATGAGGGATTCCCTCTGTAGGGTTTGCAATATGTTTATGATTTGCTTATGGTGGGTGGCGTGAGTGACAGAAGCACAGACCCGAGTAAGTAGGTTGTTTGCGTATGGGATAAAGGGGACTTGATACTTTAATGCTATGGTTGGGTTTTACCTTAATGAATCTTTAGTATTTGCGGATGCTTGCTAGAGTTCCAATCATAAGTGCATATGATCCAAGTAGATAAAGTATGTTAGCTTATGCCTCTCCCTCAAATAGAATTGCAATAGTGATTACCGGTCTAGTAACGTAGTCAATTTCTTAGGGACAATTTCACAACTCCTACCACCACTTTTCCACACTCGCTATATTTACTTTATTGCATCTTTATCTAAACAGCCCCTACTTTTTATTTACGTGTTCTTTACTTTATTGCAAACCTATCCAACAACACCTACAAAGTACTTCTAGTTTCATACTTGTTCTAGGTAAAGCGAACATCAAGCGTGCGTAGAGTTGTATCGGTGGTCGATAGAACTTGAGGGAATATTTATTCTACCTTTAGCTCCTCGTTGGGTTCGACACTCTTACTTATCGAAAAATATTGCGATCCCCTACACTTGTGGGTTATCAAGACCTTTTTCTGGCGCCGTTGCCGGGGAGTCGTAGTGTGGGGTGAATATTCTCATGTGTGCTTGTTTGCTTTATCACTAAGTAATTTTTATTTGCTGTTCTTAGTTGTTCTCTATCTTTAGTTATGGATATGGAACACGAAATACCAAAAAAATTAGGTGTAGATGCTACTCATGGAGATGGGGAACCTCCTAAAGCTCTCGATGATCATCATGTAAGAAATATTTTGTACTACTTTGATAATCCTGAGAAAATCCAACTCAACTTTATAATGGGAGACACATTGGATCAACGTGAATACTTTAGGGATTATCGCTTGACACAAAAAGGGAAACTATTATGGGATCAAATTAATATGCTGCGTTGGTATGCTCGGGATCTATGCTTGAGATATGATATTACTTGTTGCTCTAGGATGAAGGCTCCACACCTTCCCTTTTCATGCAAATTTAATGATAATGAAACCTTAGCTTCTTATGCTAATGGTATATATGATTACTATGATGTTGAACAAATAGAAGAATTTGTTGCTTTTAAGGCTACTTATGAAATTGAATCTTTGTTTGAAAAGTATGAAGCTTTTGATGATGATGGTGTTCATAGGCCTGAAAATCTTGCTATACTTAGATATTTCTATGAAAATTATGAATACAATTACTATATTAATGCATTTATTGATAAAGTCTCCACTGTCCAAAAAGATAATAATATTTTGCAGGAATCTATGGAAGAATAAATTGATGAAATTGTGAGCTCATTTGATGAAAAAGATGATGAGGAGAGCGAAGAACAAAAGGAGGAAGAGCGGATTGATCACCCGTGCCCACCTTCTAATGAGAGTAACTCTTCAACTCATACATTGTTTAATTACCCTTCGTGCTTCCCGAAGGATGATTGCTATGATCCCTTGAATTTGTTTGAAATATCCCTTTTTGATGATGCTTACTATGCTTATGGCCAAGATGCCAATATGAATTATGCTTATGGATATGAACTTGCTATAGTTCCTCATGTTAAACATGAAATTGTTGCTATTGCACCCACACAGGATAGTCCTATTATCTTTTTGAATTCTCCAAACTACACTATATCAGAGAAGTTTGTGCTTATCAAGGATTATATTGATGGGTTGCCTTTTACCATTGCACATGATGATTTTGATGAATGTAATATGCATGTGCTTGCTGCTCCTACTTGCAATTATTATGATAGAGGAACTATATCTCCACCTCTCTATGTTTCCAATACGATAGAATTGCAAGAAACTGCTTATACTATGCATTGGCCTTTACTTGGTGTGCATGAATTGTTTTTTTATGACATGCTGATGCATAGGAAGAGAGTTATACTTCGTTCTTGCATGATATATGTTACTTTGTGCTCACTACTAAATTACAAATCATTGTTAATTAAAATTGGCTTTGATATACCTTGGGATCCGGGTGGATCCGTTACTTGAGCACTATATGCCTAGCTTAATGGCTTTAAAGAAAGCGCTGCCAGGGAGACAACCGGAAGTTTTAGAGAGTCATTTATTTCTGTTGAGTGCTTTCATATAGTTTAAAAATAAAAAAAGAGAGGGGAAACCTAAAACTTTTCCAAAAAGGAAAGTGAAAGTGAGAAAGACAAGCATTGTTGAAGTGGGAGAGCTCCTTGAACTTTGTTCATGCTCACGGAAACTTTGTGAATCTTGATTACAGAAACTTTTCATCAAAAATAATTATCCCCTTGTACAGTTCCATTGTATTATAAAATTAATGTGCTAAGGTTTGCCTTTAGGATGTTTACAATGCTTGTTGGTTTGTACGGTGCAGGACAGAAACTTTGGCTGTAGTGCGCGATTTTACATTTTTAACTGGAACGTCAATCGGTTCTGATTCTTTTTGCACTATCTTGATATACAACTTGTCTCCTAATTTTGGTAGAATTTTTGGGGTACCAAAAGTATGGTAGATGTTCAGATTGCTACAGACTGTTCTGTTTTTGACAGATTCTGTTTTTTATGCATAGTTTGCTTGTTTTGATGAATCTATCAATTTATATTAGTGGATTAAGCCATGAAAAAGTTACATTACAGTAGACAAAATGCAAAAACAAAATGTGAATTGGTTTGCAACAGTACTTAGAGTGGTGATTTGCTTTATTATACTAACGGATCTTACCGAGTTTTCTGTTAAAGTTTTGTGTGGATGAAGTGTCTAAACGAGGAGGTCTCGATATGAGGAAAAGGAAGAGAGGCAAGAGCTCAAGCTTGGGGATGCCCGAGGCACCCCAAGTAAATATTCAAGGAGACTCAAGCGTCTAAGCTTGGGGATGCCCCAGAAGGCATCCCCTCTTTCTTCAACAAGTATCGGTATGTTTTCGTATTTGTTTCGTTCGTGCATTATGTGCAAGTCTTGGAGCATCTTTTGCATTTAGTTTTCACTTTTATTTTATGCACCATGCTGGTATGAGATAGTCCTTGGTTAATTTATAGAATGCTCATTGCACTTCACTTAAATCTTTTGAGTATGGCTTTATAGAATGCTTCATGTGCTTCACTTATACCATTTGAAGTTTGGATTGCCTATTTCTCTTCACATAGAAAACCGCCATTTGTAGAATGCTCTTTTGCTTCACTTATAATTGTTAGAGCTTGGGCTTATCTTTTGTAGAAAGAATTAAACTCTCTTGCTTCACTTATATCTATTTAGAGAGATGACAGGAATTTGTCATTCACAAGGTTAGTCATAAAATCCTACATAAACTTGTAGATCGCTGAATATGATATGTTTGATTCCTTGCAATAGTTTTGCGATATAAAGATGGTGATATTAGAGTCATGCTAGTGGGTGGTTGTGGATTGTAGAGACACTTTTGTTGAGGTTTGCAAGTCCTGTAGCATGCACGTATGGTAACCGTTGTGTGACAAATTTGAAGCATGGGGGGTTTCTTTGATTGTCTTCCTTATGAGTGGCGGTCGGGGACGAGCGATGGTCTTTTCCTACCAATCTATCCCCCTAGGGGCATGTGTAGTAGTACTTTGCTTCGAGGGCTAATAAACTTTTGCAATAAGTATATGAATTCTTTATGACTAATGTGAGTCCATGGATTATACGCACTTTTACCTTTCCATCATTGCTAGCCTCTTCGGTACCGTGCATTGCCCTTTCTCACCTCGAGAGTTGGTGCAAACTTCGCCGGTGCATCCAAACCCCGTGATATGATACGCTCTATCACACATAAGCCTCCTTATATCTTCCTCAAAACAGCCACCATACCTACCTATCATGGCACTTCCATAGCAATTCCGAGATATATTGCCATGCAACTTTCATCATCAACATATACATGACTTGAGCATTCATTGTCATATTGCTTTGCATGATCGTAAGATAGCTAGCATGATGTTTTCATGGATTGGCCATTTTTTGACGCCATTGCTTTGTTAGATCTTTGTTCTAGTATCGAGTTGTAATGTTGAGTTGTAAGTAAATAAAAGTGTGATGATCATAATTATAGAGCATTTCCCCATGAAAAAAAAGGAAAAAGAAAAAAAGAAAAAAAGGAAAGGCCAAAGAAGCCTAAATAAAAAAGGGGGGCAAAGAAGCCCACCCAAAAAGAAAAAAAGAAAAAAAAAGAAAATAAAAAGAAAAAGGAAAGCGGCAATGTTACTATCCTTTTTCCACACTTGTGCTTCAAAGTAGCACCATGTTCTTCATATAGAGAGTCTCCTATGTTGTCACTTTCATATACTAGTGGGAATTTTCATTATAGAACTTGGCTTGTATATTCCAACGATGGACTTCCTCAAATGCCCTAGGTCTTCATGAGCAAGCAAGTTGGATGCACACCCACTTAGTTTCTTTTGTTGAGCTTTCATACACTTATAGCTCTTAGTGCATCTGTTGCATGGCAATCCCTACTCCTTGCATTGACATCAATTGATGGGCATCTTCATAGCCCGTTGATTAGCCGCGTCGATATGAGACTTTCTCTTTTTTGTCTTCTCCACATAACCTCCATCATTATATCCTATTCCGCCTATAGTGATATATACATGGCTTGCGCTCATGTATTGTGTGAGGGTTGAAAAAGCTGAAGTGCGTTAAAAAGTATGAACCAATTGCTCGGCTTGTCATCGGGGTTGTGCATGATGGGGGCATTTTGTGTGACGAAAATGAAGCATGGCCGAACTATATGATTTTGTAGGGATAAGCTTGCTTTGGCCTTGTTGTTTTGAAAAGACATGATTGCTTTATTGGTACGCTCGAAGTATTATTCTTTTTTATGTAAAATGATAGACTATTGCTTTGAATCACTCGTGTCTTAATATTCATGCCATGATTAGACATATGATCAAGATTATGCTAGGTAGCATTCCACATCAAAAATTATCTTTTTTATCATTTACCTAGTCGAGGACGAGCAGGAATTAACAGCCGCCTTGACTTTCAATGTCATCCATCGCGTCATAAGGTGGCAATGTTGAGACTCCGTGATAGCATCCACGGGGTAGCTAGAAGGAGCCATGAAGACATGCTCCAGCTGCTGAGTCTGCTCGGTGGAAGCCACGCTGCTTCTCCGCTGAGATGGTGGGGTAGCTTCAGGGGAAGATTCGGCAGGTCGTTTGCTGCGATCTGCTTCTCGTTCCTCTAGCCCTTGTAACCTTTCGTGCAGCGCCTGCAGTTGGCTATGCTCCACTTTCTTCCTCCTCTCTTGGGTTTTGTAACCCCCTACTTCCAGAAAGCCAGCCTTCCACGGAACAGAGCCTGGTGTGCCTCGTGTCCGTCCAGGGTGCTCAGGATTCCCGAGGGCCATTGTAAGCTCGTCCTTCTCTCTGTCTGGGACGAACGTCCCTTGCTGCGCTTTCTCGATATACTCCTGAAGCTTTTTGACGGGTATTCACACTTGCTCATCTGTCCAAACGCACTTCCCTGTTACAGGGTCCAAGGTTATGCCAACCGCGAAGAACCAAGTCCGGCAATGGTCTGGCCAGTTCAATGTCTCTGGTTCGACCCCTTTAGCAATCAGGTCATTCTCAGCCTTGTCCCACAAAGGTCGGGCTTTGAGGTAGCCACCTGACCCCGTGCGATGGTGATGCTTCTTCTTCGCAGCATTTATCTTATTTATCGCTGACATCTTACTCTTTTCCGATGTCTTGTGGGTCACAAATGTGGGCCAGTGATCTCTAATCTTCTCATACTTTCCGGTGAATTCTGGTGTCAAATATTCCTCGACAAACTCTGTTTTCAGCTCATTCTTCCACCTCCTAAATAGTTCTGCCATCTTCTTAAGAGCATGAGACTTGGTCAATTGCTCTTTAACTGGCTTCTCCGGATCCTCCTCTGGCGGCAGGGTGAAATTTGCCTTAAGCGATGTCCACAGATCTTCTTTCTGCATATCGGAGACATAAGACACCTCAGGGTCTTCCTTCTTAGGCTTTAACCATTGCTGGATACTGATCGGGATCTTGTCCCTAACAAGAACCCCGCATTGAGCACAAAATGCATCCCTTGTTCGGATGGGTTCAATCGGCTTGCCATCGCGCGCGATTGCTGTGATCTCAAACCTTTCATCCGAGCGCAACTTTTTCTTCGGGCCTCGTTGCTTTACCAAAGTTGTGCTCGATCCGGAGGGCTAGAGAAAAGAAGAAAGACCAGAGTTAATTAATATGTGTACATACGAAAACATTGAATGCATCAATTAGCTAGTCAGCACAGGCTTAACTAATATATATACCTGGCCAGACTCGGTTCGGTCACCGGAGCCGTCATGGCGGTCTACTTCTTCTTGTACCGGAGCCGTCATTGGGTCACCGGAGCCATCATAATCATAACCTTCTTTTTCACTACCCTGTCCTTCTAGACCATCGGTGTCGTTGAGAAACGATGCAACGAACTCACTTCCTTTTGCAATTATGTCCCCCAACATCTCTTATGTTTCTTCGTCTCGGGGGTGCTCCATAGTTTCTGCAAATATTTACAACATGGCAATTATTATTTAAACATGAAAGCTGGACATATTAGTGGCAAATGTAGAACTATCTAGATAATATAATCACAATAAGGAATCATATTAGTGGCCTCAACGCTGATTCTCTAGGGTTTGGGGTGGCCTCGGCAATGCTTCAAGGGTTTGGGGTGGCCTCGACAAACCTTCAAGGGTGGCCTCGACGACAACGCTCTTTTCACTTGGTAAATTTGGGTGGCCTCGAGAGAGTTTGTCGGGTAGGGGCGCGGCGGGAGGGGGTAGGAGACCAACATCATTTTTTTCTAGGGTTTGGGTGTCCTCGAGAGTTTTGGTTGAGTGAGAGGGCCGAAGGGGGGTGCTCCCATGGTATAAGTTATCACGGTCGAGAGGGGGTTGCTACGTCTTGAGCTTGCGTTGGTTTTCCTCGAAGAGGAGAGGGTGATGCAGCAAAGTGTAGCGTAAGTATTTCCCTTAGTTTTGAGAACCAAGGTATCAATCCAGTAGGAGGATCCTCAAAAATCCCACGCACCTACACAAACAAACTGAGAACTCGCAACCAACGCAATAAAGGGGTTGGCAATCCCTTCGCCGCCACTTACGTAAGTGAGATCTAATAAAGATAGTATGATAAGATAAATATATTTTGGGTATTTTATGATATAGATGCAAAACCTAAAGATGCAAATTAAGGTAGATTGAAAGCAAATAAGATAAGAGATAGACCCGGGTGCCATAGGTTTCACTAGTGGCTTCTCTCGAGATAGCATAAGTATTACGGTGGGTGAACAAATTACTGTCAAGCAATTGATAGAAAAGCGCATAGTTATGAGATTATCTAGGCATGATCATGTATATAGGCATCACGTCCATAACAAGTAGACCGACTCCTGCCTGCATCTACTACTATTACTCCACACATCGACCGACTCCTGCCTGCATCTAGAGTATTAAGTTCATTAGAACAAAGTAACGCATTAAGTAAGATGACATGATGTAGAGGGATAAACACATGCAATATGATATAAACCCCATCTTGTCATCCTCGATGGCGACAATACAATACGTGCCTTGCAACCGTTTCTGTCACTGGGTAAGGACACCGCAAGATTGAACCCAAAGCTAAGCACTTCTCCCATGGCAAGAAAGACCAATCTAGTAGGCCAAACCTAACTGATAATTCAAAGAGAATTGCAAAGATAACTCAATCATACATAAAAGAATTCAGAGAAGATTCAAATATTATTCATAGATAAACTTGATCATAAAACACAATTCATCGGATCTCGACAAACACACCGCAAAAAGAGTTTACATCGAATAGATCTCCACAAGAGAGGGGGAGAGCATTGTGTTGAGATCCAAAAAGAGAGAAGAAGCCAACTAGCTAATAACTATGGAGCCGTAGGTCTGTGGTAAACTACTCACAACTCATCGGAGGGGCGAGAATGTTGATGTAGAGGCCCTCCGTGGTTGACTCCCCCTCCGGCAGAGTGCCGACGAAGGCTCCAAGATGGGATCTCGCGGATACAGAAGGTTACGGCGGTGGAAATTGTGTTTCGTGGTGCTCCTGGATGTTTTCGGGGTACATAGGTATATATAGGAGGAGGAAGTACGTCGGTGGCCGCCCGAGGGGCCCACGAGACAGGGGCGCGCCCTACAGGGGGGCGCGACCCCCTATCTCATGGGGCCCTTGGAAGCTTCTTGACTTGCACTCCAAGCTCTACGGATCATGTTTGTTCCAAAAATCACGCTCCCGAAGGTTTCAGTCCGTTTGGACTCCGTTTGATATTCCTTTTCTTCGAAATACTGAAATAGGCAAAAAAACAGCAATATGGGTTGGGCCTCCGGTTAGTAGGTTAGTCCCAAAAATGATATAAATGTGTAAAATAAAGCCCATAAACATCCAAAAGGGGTAATATAATAGCATGGAACAATAAAAAATTATAGATACGTTGGAGACGTATCAAGCATCCCCAAGTTTAATTCATGCTCGTCCTCGAGTAGGTAAATGATAAAAAAGAAATTTTTGGTGTGGAATGCTACCTAGCATAATTCATAATGTATTTTTCTTTATTGTGGCATGAATGTTCAGATCCAAATGAATACAAAATAAAAGTTCATATTGATATAAGAAATAGTAATACTTCAAGCATACTAATCAAAGTAATCATGTCTTCTCAAAATAACATGGCTAAAGAAAGTTATCCCTACAAAATCATATAGTCTGGCTATGCTCTATCCTCATCACACAAAGTATTTAATCATGCACAACCCCGATGGCAAGCCAAGCAATTGTTTCATACTTTAGTAATCTCAAACTTTTTCAACTTTCACGCAATACATGAGCGTGAGCCATGGACATAGCACTATATGTGGAATAGAATGGTGGTTGTGGAGAAGACAAAAAAGGAGAACATAGTCTCACATCAACTAGGCGTATCAACGGGCTATGGAGATGCCCATTAATAGATATCAATGTGAGTGAGTAGGGATTGCCATGCAACGGATGCACTAGAGCTATAAATATATGAAAGCTCAACAAAAGAAACTAAGTGGGGTGCATCCAACTTGCTTGCTCATGAAGACCTAGGGCACCGTGAGGAAACCCATCATTGGAATATACAAGCCAAGTTCTATAATGAAAAATTCCCACTAGTATATGAAAGTGACAACATATGAGACTCTCTAACATGAAGATCATGGTGCTAGTTTGAAGCACAAGTGTGGAAAAAGAGATAGTAGCATTGTCCCTTCTCTCTTTTTCTCTCATTTTATTTTTTTTCTTTCTTTTCTTTTTCTCTTTTTTTTCTTTGGCCTTCCCCCTTTTTTTCTTTTTGGCCTTTCTCTTTTTTTTCTCTTTTTTTTTAAAGTCCGAAGTCTCATCCCGACTTGTGGGGGAATCATAGTCTTCATCGTCCTTTCCTCACTAGGACAATGCTCTAATAATGAAGATCATCACACTTTTATGGATTTACAACTCAGAGCTAGAACAAGGTATGAGTCTATATGAATGCCTCCGGCGGTGTACCGGGATATGCAATGAATCAAGAGCGACATGTATGAAAATTATAAAGGTGGCCTTGCCACAAATACAATGTCAACTACATGATCATGCAAAAAGTAATATGACAAAAGTAATGCGTGTCATATGAACGGAACGGTGGAAAGTTGCATGGCAATATATCTCCGAATGGCTATGGAAATGCCATAATAGGTAGGTATGGTGGCTATTTTTAGGAAGGTAAATGGTGGGTGTATGGTACCGGCGAAAGTTGCGCGGTACAAGAGAGGCTAGCAATGGTGGAAGGGTGAAAGAGTGTGTATAATCCATGGACTCAACATTAATCAAAAGAACGCATATACTTGTTGCAAAAATATAGAAGTCATCAAAAACCAAAGCACTACGCGCATGCTCCTAGGGGGATAGATTGGTAGGAAAAGACCATCGCTCTTCCCCGACCGCCACTCATAAGGAAGACAATCAATAAATAAAATTGTGCTCCAACTTCATCACAAAGCGGTTCACCATACGTGCATGCTACGGGAATCACAAGCTTCAACACAAGCATTCTTTAAATTCATAATCACCCAACTACCATGACTTTAATATCACTACCTCCATATCTCAAAACAATTATCAAGCATCAAGTTGATCATAGCATCCAATTCACTTTCTATGATAGTTTTTATTATACCCAACTTGGATGCTCATCATTCTAGGACCAACTTTATGATCATAACAAATACCATGATGTTCTAAAAGACTCTCAAAATAATATAAGTGAAGCATGAGAGACTAGAAATTTCTTCAAAATTAAGACACCATCGTGCTCTAAAAGATATAAGTGAAGCACTAGAGCAAAAACTATCAAGCTCAAAAGATATAAGTGAAGCACATAGAGTATTCTAGAAAATTCTAATCAAATAGGTTTCTCCCAAAAAGGTGTGTACAGCAAGGATGATTGTGTTAAACTAAAAATCAAAGACTAATATAATACATGACTCTCCAAGCAAAACACATATCATGTAGCGAATAAAA
Organism: Triticum dicoccoides; assembly: GCF_002162155.2. Classification (NCBI taxonomy): domain Eukaryota; kingdom Viridiplantae; phylum Streptophyta; class Magnoliopsida; order Poales; family Poaceae; genus Triticum; species Triticum dicoccoides. The sequence goes on along the minus strand of NC_041393.1, from coordinate 747,442,799 downwards.
ATATAGCTCCAAGTAAAGTTACCAATGAACGAAGATGAAAGAGGGGATGCCTTCCCGGGGCATCCCCAAGCTTAGGCTTTTGGCTATCCTGGAATATCTTGGGGTGCCATGGGAATCCCCAAGCTTAGGCAGTTGCCACTCCTTATTCCATAGTCCATAAAAGCTTTACCCAAAACTTGAAAACTTCACAACACAAACTCAACAGGAAATCTTATAAGCTTCGTTAGTGAAAGAAAACAAAACCACCACATAAGGTACTGAAATGAACTCATTATTTATTTAATTTGGTGTTAAACCTACTGTATTCCAACTTCCTTATGGTTTATAAACTAATTTACTAGCCATAGATGCATTGAAATAAGCAAACAATACACGAAAAACAGAATCTGTCAAAAACAGAACAGTCTGTAGCAATCTGTAACTAACACAAACTTCTGGAAGTCTAAAAATCCTACCACAATAGGAAGTCCTGGACAATTTGTTTATTGAACAGCAGCAAAAAGAAACAACGCAAAATCATGTACCTGTGATTTAACAAAATTATAATCGTGTGCGCAAAGTTTCTGTTTTTCAGCAGAATCAAATCAACTATAATCGTAGGTTATCCTATAGGTTCTACTTGGCACAAACACCTATTAAAAGATAAAAACACATCTAAACAGAAGTTAGATGCAAGATTTATTAAAAAATACAAAAAACATAAAGAAAATTGGGTTGCCTCCCAACTAGCGCTATCGTTTAACGCCCCTAACTAGGCATAAAAGCAAGGATAGATCTAAGTAGTGCCATAATAATAAGATAGATCTTGAAAGCTCATCTCATATTCTCTATGTTCGGCAGCAAGTTTTCTTTGAGGCAAGCAAAAGTAATCAAAAGGGCTAAATTTAGTGGGACAAAGATCCCCAAGATCAATCACAGGAGGAACGGGTTCCTCCTTTGGCCCTTCATAGTGCACAACTATTTCATCACTAAAAGCATTCTTTTGGCAAAATCTTGTGAGCCTATACTCAAGAGAGTATCCTAGCTCATTGTTCCGAAGGGCAAAATCATTATTAAGCTCGTTAATTCAATCAACCAAGACATTGGTAGGAACCTTTTTTCTAAGGTTTTCATTAAAAGCGACATAGTCTGAAGATTGAAAACATCTAATTTCCTCTTGATCATAGAGGATCGCTTCTATGGGAGGACGACCGGCGTCCACCCTATAGTGTGCAAAGGCTTATTTGGCCTCTCTTATGATAAATGTAAACTCATGAGCCAAAAATATAGTAACAGTGCCCTTGACAGAAGAATGCTCAATATTAGAGAATTCTAGGAAAATTCTTTGTATGCAACGATGCAAATGCATAAATTGTCTTTCAAGTTCAACTACGAGCATAGCGACAACGTCTGCAAGACTACTAGTTCTATGAAGAATAGAACCGCCCATGGAAGGTAAAGCACCGGCACAAGTAAAGAAATCTTGAATAACACCTTTGCCAATGATGTTACCACTACCGACTCGAAAATTTTTAGTATGCAAGATAGGGGGTTCATCGGCCGGAGCCTTGGGATTTTCCGTGTTATCATTATTGTCCATATCAATGATAATCTCCCCAATTTCAGACATAGCGGCAAACAAAAGCAAGGCGGAAGAAGGCAAGCGAAAAAGAGAGGAGGAGATTGGGAAAGAGAGGGCGAATAAAACGGCAAGGGTGAAGTGGGGGAGAGGAAAATGAGAGGCAAATGGCAAATAATTTAATGCGAGGGAGATGGGTTTGTGATGGGTACTTGGTATGTCTTGACATGAGCAAAGACCTCCCCGGCAACGGTGCCAGAAATCCTTCTTGCTACGTCTTGAGCTTGCGTTGGTTTTCCTCGAAGAGGAGAGGGTGATGCAGCAAAGTGTAGCGTAAGTATTTCCCTCAGTTTTGAGAACCAAGGTATCAATCCAGTAGGAGGCTCCTCAAAAGTCCCACGCACCTACACAAACAAACTGAGAACTCGCAACCAACGCAATAAAGGGGTTGTCAATCCCTTCACCGCCACTTGCGAAAGTGAGATCTAATAAAGATAGTATGATAAGATAAATATATTTTTGGTATTTTATGATATAGATGCAAAAACTAAAGATGCAAATTAAGGTAGATTGAAAGCAAATAAGATAAGAGATAGACCTAGGGCCATAGGTTTCACTAGTGGCTTCTCTCAAGATAGCATAAGTATTACGGTGGGTGAACAAATTACTGTCGAGCAATTGATAGAAAAGCGCATAGTTATGAGATTATCTAGGCATGATCATGTATATAGGCATCACGTCCATAACAAGTAGACCGACTCCTGCCTGCATCTACTACTATTACTCCACACATCAACCGACTCCTGCCTGCATCTAGAGTATTAAGTTCCTAAGAACAGAGTAACGCATTAAGCAAGATGACATGATGTAGAAGGATAAACACATGCAATATGATATAAACCCCATCTTGTTATCCACGATGGCAACAATACAATACGTGCATTGCAACCCTTTCTGTCACTGGGTAAGGACACCGCAAGATTGAACCCAAAGCTAAGCACTTCTCCCATGGAAAGAAAGACCAATCTAGTAGGCCAAAACCAAACTGATAATTCGAAGAGACTTGCAAAGATAACTCAATCATACATAAAAGAATTCAGAGAAGATTCAAATATTATTCATAGATAAACTTGATGATAAACCCACAATTCATCGGATCTCGACAAACACACCGCAAAAAGAGTTTACATTGAATAGATCTCCACAAGAGAGGGGGAGAACATTGTATTGAGATCCAAAAAGAGAAAAAGAAGCCATCTAGCTAATAACTATGGACCCGTAGGTCTGTGGTAAACTACTCACAACTCATCGGAGGGGCGAGGATGTTGATGTAGAGGCCCTCTGTGGTTGATTCCCCCTCCGGCAGAGTACCGGCGAAGCCTTCAAGATGGGATCTCACGGATACAGAAGGTTACGGCGGTGGAAATTGTGTTTCATGGTGCTCCTGGATGTTTTCGGGGTACGTAGGTATATATAGGAGGAAGAAGTACGTCGGTGGCCGCCCGAGGGGCCCACGAGACAGGGGACGCGCCCTACAGGGGGGCGGCCCCCTATATTGTGGGGCCCTCGGAAGCTTCTTGACTTGCACTCCAAGCTCTCCGGATCACGTTTGTTCCAAAAATCACGCTCCGGAAGGTTTCATTCCGTTTGGACTCCGTTTGATATTCCTTTTCTTTGAAATACTAAAATAGGCAAAAAAAATAGCAATATGGGCTGGGCCTCCGGTTAGTAGGTTAGTCCCAAAAATGATATAAATGTGTAAAATAAGGCTCATAAACATCCAAAAGGGGTAATATAATAGCATGGAACAATAAAAAATTATAGATACGTTGGAGACGTATCAGGGGTATCTATATCGACCGCCCCTCATGTCGAAATCCGGGAGGGGGTTATATCGACAACGACGCGACATACATACATGAGAAAATAATGTTATCGGGGAGGGGGTATATCGACCCCCCCCCCTCGTGTTGAAGTTATCGGGAGGGGTTATATCGACAATGACATACCCGGTAAAAAATAAGAAGACAAAAGAAGAATTAAAAAGAGGAGAATAAGAAAGGAATAGAAGAGAAGCAATCGAAGGAAAAAAAGAAGAGAAAAAGGAGAAGAAGAAAGGAATAGAGGAGAAGGAAGAAAAAAATAGAAATTTCTAATTTTTTTTCTTCTTTCTCCTCTATTCCTTTCTTCCTCTCCTCTTCTTTTTCTTCTTTTTTCCTCTTCTTATTTATTTCTCCTCTTCTTCCTCTCCTCTTCTTCTTTCTTCCTCTTCTTATTTTCTTTTTTCCTATCCCGTGGTCTAAAATCGGTCTATGCACGATAGAAAGTTCTGAAAAAATTACATCTATGATCCCTCGACGTCCCTGCCTCTCTCATGAACAAAAAAAACTATGAATAACAAAACATCATGTTCTATGAACAAAAAAATATCATATATTTCATCCACATCCATGCATACATCATATATATATGTGATCATCTATGAAAAAAAAATCATATTCTATGAAAAAATCATCATATATATATGAACAAAAACAATTATGATAACAAGCATATATATCATCATATATATGAAAAAACAGGCATATACATATGAAAAAAATAAGCATATATATATATATGAAAAAATGTTGCGCCGGCCGTACCAAGC